>NC_040020.1:38579671-38841894 GCF_000972845.2 Larimichthys crocea
CAGATGTGTGGATCTGAAGTTACACTTACAAACTCTGAGATGCGCGTTCACAAGTTGCGAGATGCGCATTCACAAGTTGCGAATTACGGGTTTTACAAGTGCAAATCATAGTCTGCTCTTCTTCAGATATATGGCACTAATCTACTTTCATACATATACCCGCCCCTGCGAAGCGCCCAAAAAGGGTGAAGGAACACACCCAAGATTGGGCCAGACCCTAGCTGTCTCCCTATTGGCTGGTGAAACACACTAATTTAAGCGCAGGGCGGGACATCCTTCAGTCTGAGCAGACACTTCAATCTGAGAGGACATACTGTTTTGAGTGCGAGCAGAAAAAATTTGAGAGCGCACAGGACATGTTTTGAGTGCGAGCACATTAGATTTGAGTGTGAGCACCCAATCTGAGCACGAGGACAATAAATCTGAGCAGAGAAGGAGAAATCATGCTCTCAAACTGAAAATGTGCGCTCTTGAATAAAGATAGGATAATTCTTCCATAGTTTACTTCCTCACATCGAAGAGCCTCCTCAAATGCAGCGCTTGGAGACAGAGTGCGTCCCTTGTTAGTTCTTAAATATCTGCCCATTTTTTATATCTATCAATCAATTGCAGATTGTCACAGAGAGGATATGTAGGATACTGGTCTATACTGTTGGCAAAGACAAAGATTGAAATTCTCTTACCTACGTGAGTTGAGCAAGGCCTTCTTTAAAGCAGAAAAAAAACTCTTAATGACAGGAAAAGGGCTTTTTCTCAAAAATATGTAATAGATGAACGGTAGAACTACTCCTCTGTGGATAGCGAGCCTGAAAAACAGCAAAAACTACATAGTGAAGTATAAGAAATGAAATTACAGACAGCAGCAAATGGACTTTGCATTCACAGTGTAACTGCAATAGTGCTTAGAAGTGCAATACGTACCCACTAATAACCACTGCAATGAATTTTCCAAATTTGAAGATCCTCCCAGTGGTCCTCAATGTCGACAACATAGCGTACAGTCAAGAAAAACACTCCTATTGGTAAAAGGCTGGAAGAGAAACAGCAGAATGTATATTGTATAAGTATAAACTGAAGGTGTTTACTGTCTTTCTGTGTGTAATTTATAATAGATGACAGTATGGAATCATTTCATTGTATATTTTACACTTTTTAAAGTCTGTGTAAAGGAAATTCCGGATTGTCCAGGACTTTTTGGGCGGTCCTAAAGGGTGGCTCGATGACACGCTGAGGTCACCCTGAGCATACCCCTGTACCCCTAGCTGAGAGATAGAGATGAATTCATCTCGCTCAGAGTGTTTCAAAGTTAGTCGTGTCATTTTCTGAACTCATCTGACACTTTCAGTCGCTTCGAAATTGCTGCTTGACTGCGGACACGCCCCCATAGAATCCTGCTCATTTTTACATGATTTTAACACCCAATTTCATAAACTCAAATTTGGCTTTCTTCTTTAGTCTAACAAACTCAGAACACATATTTATTCTTACTTTACACTGACTTTAAATATCATATGCACTAGATTGAGATTTTCTTTCAGAACATGTGTGCTTTTGAATGTTTCACCATACCATACTATGCCTCTAGTCATGCGTCTAAAGGTCTTGTTGAGGGTGACAAGAATCTCCAAAAAGACTTGATTTCTTTGCTCCATCTTCTTGAGGCATAGTCCAAGAATAACAGACCAGACAGTCAAGCCCAGAGTATTGAGTTTATCATGACTTTCAGCCATCAGACCCACTGCCTTTTTCTGAAACAAGAGTGTGAACATAAACTTCACAGAGGAATCTTTATAGTGACAAAAGGAAACATGTTTCGAGGCTAGAATTTTGAATCAGCTGCTTTAATTTCAAAACTCATACCTTCTGAAAGAACCAGATCTCATGACACCATTTGCCTATAAAGAGTAAGGAAAAACCAAACATATTATTATGTTATTAAAAACCGATTCTCTGATGAAATGATGTACTATTTTTTGCAAAACCGACTGAAGAATCGGGCTAAACTAGAAACCGAAACATGCAGTGGGAGGAATCAGGCCTGTCTGAATATACATGTTGTTCTCACATTATTAGATCCATAAATTCATCAGCTGTGGATTCATAATCTTCGTCGTCGTCATCATCATATGTTGTTACAACATTATCACTGACCCCAGGCATGATCAGCATCACCAATATTAATCCTACAACACATAATCCAAGAGTGACTACAGAAGGCAAACATCGCAACACAATATCAACAGCGCCTCATGAGACAAACTTACACTACTTTATATGATGAAAAAACAGTACAGAGTATGAAAACTAGTGACGTAAATAATGAAATATTTGACTGCCACGCTGCAAATGTCGGAATCTCTCTTAAATAGAAACACTTGACTTTTACCAGCATGTCCGTCTTTCAACACTGGCGTATTATATTAAGTATTATAAGTTGCAACACGTTACGTTCGTTACGGACGTAGGCTGAGATGCGGTCGAAGACCAGCGGCCTAGGATTTTTGTGATGTTGTCGGGTCTTCCCTGTCTGCAAGCGGTGGAGGCTGCTCCGATGCGGAAGGAGTGCACTGAGTATAGCTCCGACGGGAATGCCGAATCGGAGCAGGATCTGGCGCGTGCCGGTCTCTGAAATGAACAAAGGGTCTCGGGGGGAAGCTTGGCAGGCGAGACGGATGTAAAAATGATTCGGATAGGGAGTCGAATATTTTCAGGCCGAAGGTTAGGCAGACGGCAAAGTAAAATGCTCCCTTCCAGAGGACAGCGAAGAGGTGCCAGTAGTCTGGGTGAATGGGGAGAACTTTAAAGGCACCTGTGATGTCTGCTTTGGCCAGCCAAGCTCCTCAACCTGCAGCGTGGATGAGGGAGATGGCATGATCAATGGTGGAGTACTGCATCGAAAAATCTGGGCTGGGGATGAGCGCCTTGGGAGGCAAACAGACTGTGTTATGAGTAGAAACCGTTGCCGCCAAACCGCAAAGCTAGGTCGATGATGAGGGACAGGTAATCGTCCAGCTCTGACCTGCGGAATAAGAATAGGAGGGCGAGGATTGAAAGAAGTGGGAGGGATGTTGGAATGATGGGATGTGTGTACACAGGAATTAAGTGAAGCTTGGGGGAAGGTAGAGGAGAAATGAGAGGCAGGAACTGAAGGTGTGGGGCTCGATACAACCTGGCCCTGGGTAAGGGCTGAAGGAGAAGGCTGAGCCGAGTTGGGCCGAGCTGAAGACAGTGGTGTGACGTCATCGTTGTGGCAACGGTGACCCGGAAGTGGTGTTCGGCTCGTGGTTTTGTGGAGGAAGTTTTGGAGGCGATGAAAAAGTGTGGCCTTTCTGTTGGAGCGGTGGAATGGGATGTTATGTTGAGTGAGAGACCATTTCAGACTGGCGACTGCCGGCTATGCCTGTGGCTGAAGGGCGAATGGCGTGTTGCCCGGGGGAAATTGTCTTGCGGCGGTTCCGCCGTTTGCTGGCACGTCCGTCTGGATCGGGAGCGGGTTGGAGAGGAGCGTCTGGAGTCGCTGGTGTCTGATGCGCGACGGAGGCAGGTTCTGCCCCTGGAGCTGTGAGGTGGAGAAGGCCCGATGGCATTGGAGCTATCTGAAATGGATGACCTCGGACACCGGCAGACCTGGACAACGGAGCGCAGCTGTGGTGGCTGCCCGCAGACACTTCGGGAGTGTTAGATATTTCATCGAGCAGGTCGCTGTCGGAAGCGTTAAGGGTGAGTGTTTCGTCCATGGTGCGGGTAAGATCCTTCATGTTACAAATGTGACAGCGGAGTCAAAGGAGGAGTGGAGGGAAAAGGAGTGCTTAAATACATGGAGAACGGAAATGGGATGACTACGAGGCGTGGCCCTTATTTCTGAACCTAGTTATAAAAACTCCATTAAGTGCAGCAGCTGAGAGGCCAATTACAATTACCAATTACTAGCATGTTTATCATAAAAAGTGGTCTGGACTTATTAACGCCCAAACAGAGAACTCTGCACTGGCAGCGTCTAACATTTTTCCAACCTAATTCTTGTCTCATTTGTGGACTGACAAATTGTAAATTAATCAAATTCAGTAACCAATATTTGACTATGAATATTTTTCCAAGCTAAGTTACTGTAGCTGTCAAACCATTGAGCACAACGGCAAGAGAGTGAAGCAGTGCCCACACTTAAAAAAGATGAACAGAAGTCTGCATGTAGAGCCAGTAGAAGAGGGTGTTTTTGAACTGTGAATCATGCAAAGCTATGCCAGTATAAAAATCTACAGCTGGAAATTACCATAACCAAGTCCCCTTTAACAAGCATTTCAGTGTCTTTCAGCTCATTGTTTTGGTTCAGTCTCACTCTTATTAGTGTAGTTTCCAGCAGTTTCTTAACAGCAAAGCTCTGATAACCTCATGCACACAACCTTTCCAGTACAAGATGACAGACAAAGCTAAACATAGAGGTGGATCAAGCTGCAGTTATTTTTTTCCAGAGTTGGTGGAGACCAAAACAGAGCAAAAAGGGAGGGTGGATTTTGTATGCACATTCATCAGTTGCCAGAAACACAACTTGACATACATGCTAACGCTGCTTTGTGTTAGACGTGGACATAAACACCTGTTTCCTAACATGTTATCCCCAAGTGAAAAGAACAGCTTAATGCAGCTTAAAATAATGAGGGGTTCACATTTATTAGCATTAGTTGTGTCTCCTTTATGTATAGCACATGCAATTTTCTGTTATACATAATGGCCTGCAATACTCAGTATTATAACAGATATTATCTGTTACAAATACTGGTATAACACGAGTTCCCCTGCCATCCCCAAAAAGAACAGTTTATATTACTTTCGAGTGTGGTGAATCAAAGCAGGCTGAATCTGGACCCCAAAGTGAGACTGGAATGATTAACAGCCCTTTTGAAGGTGGCTCTACTCTTTCCACAGCCAAATGCATGATTTTTCGCTTTGCAATACATATTGAAGTCGGAAGTGTTACCTAGCTCGGGAGACGTGAAGCCTGGGTAGCCTGGCTTGTGAATGCTTACATTTCAAATACTGGCGAGTGTATGAAATTATGCAGTATGTGTAGTGTTTTGAGAAAAAATAACATTTCTCTTTATAATATGCTGGCCATTTGTATTTTTAAGATATTTCTCTTTATAATATGCTGGCCATTTGTATTTTTAAGATACATTTCCCTGGAAGTAATTGTGATGTGTTGGTCCCGAACGAGCCGGTTCAAAGAGCCAGCTCTTTTAAGTAAACGATGGGAGTCGGCTCCCGTCGGTCCGCAAGCCGTTCTTTTTTCTTTCTTTTTTTCTTTTTTTTCTTTCTTTTTCTTTTCTTTTTTCTTTCTTTTTTTCTTTTTTTTCTTTCTTTTTCTTTTTTTGAAAACTTTTCTCTTTAGGAAAAGTACCTGCAGGCACAGCAGGCATTGGCTACGGGTGTCACATGCATGCTGTGCAACCAATCATGTGAGGATTGACAAGGAGCATAACACCAAGCAGGCAGGGGCGACAGGAGACAAGAGGAGGGAGACATGCTGAAGGAGAGACAGGAGTGTGGTGCAAAGATATATTATTTTTTACACTATACCAAAAACATTTTGGTTTTATTTGTCCAGATGTCAGTGGTGGGCATTAACAAAGCACATTTACTTGAGTGCTGTTATTTAATTTCTCTTTTTTTCAGTACTTTGTGTGTGTGTGTGTGTGTTTACTGTATATAAATATAAAAAAATAAAATGTCATTAGCTGTCCTTTTTTTAAATTTCTATGCTTAGGTTTTTATAGGCGTTTCTATCTGCTTTGCTTTGTGTAGCAGAGTGGTTCTTCAAGCAAGTTAGTGCATTCATTGGGTGGTTTCAGAGTTACAAGGGATTTTACAACTGTAAATGCAGTTGGCTACAGCAAATTATTGAAATTCAAGGGATATATGTGTTCAGATACAAATCACAAGTCAAAACAGCGCTAAATTTGCCTTATTAATTATAAAAAGTAAAATGAAGAGCCATTTGGGAGCCGAAAGAGCCGGCTCTTCTTGGTGAGCTGAGCCAAATGATCCGGCTCACTAAAAAGAGCCGGAATTCCCATCACTAGGAGGTAATATTTTGTGTGTGTGATAAACTCGTTTAAGTCTCTCAAAGCTCACAGCTCTTTCTTTTCTCCACGAGTCTTATTATCCCACAGGGAAAAGGACTGTTTAATGCTAAGTGCCAATTACTAGCACTCCAAGGTGAGCAGGCCAAGCTAGCCCACACTCTGTCTGTACTTTCTCTTCAGCAGGAGACAAGCCTCCAGCCCTATGACCAGACGCACTCTGTCTGTCACTCTGTCGTTCTTTTTCACACTGTCATCCCTCCTTCCTTCCCCTCTGTCTCTCTCCACACTGCTCACAAGCTCAGCTTTTTACATGCGTTCAGCTGTTCACCATCAGATCTTTCTCTCCTTTAGGTTGATGTCTCTCTCTCTCTCTTTTTTCTTTCCGCCTAAGAATGATAGAGTGTTCATTTGAACGCACTGGAGCATTGCTGTAATAGAATATATCCAGGAACTGTGCACGTGTGCACATATGCGTCTGTGTTTTTGTTTCTGTCTTTGTCTCTGCTGGTCTTTATGCATGCTGGCGGCGTGTGTGCATTCAAGAGGATCTGACGTATTGCAGGAATAGCAACTTTCTCTCCATTCTGTGTGTGTGTGATACAGTGATACAGAGGCCGTATGCTTTCCCTCAGCGATCAAATCAAATAGGCCCTCATCTCCCAGCGAAGCTCATTCAAAAAACGACAGCGGTGATTGACAGGTGCCGTGGGCGCTGCATGCACACACAGACGCACAAAACCACAACTCAGATTTATCTGTCACAGCGAGACAAAACAGCATGGCTGTGAGTTAGATCTCGGCTTGGCTTGCATTATGCATTCAAGCTTGTGTGTACAGTCATGAGCGCTAAAGAGAGGAAGGGGGCCAGATCTACTTAGAAGGCGTGACATCGGTGATTTGCAGCATTGGGATCCAGGTCTCCTCTTGACGAGCATGGCCTTTGTTTCCTGTTTCTCACTAGACAGGATATGACCTTGTTCAAGGGAAATTAGGAGCCTCGCCCTCCTGGTAATAAAACAATATTGTCGCTATGTGAGTATGAATACACATAGGCGCGCACCCACATCTACACACAGCATTACCAGAAGAAGAAAAAAAGACAACTGAGCCAGTGTGAAAGTGTGTGGGTGTGAAGTGAAACTGAGATTGATAAATGCTCTGTGCTCTGCTGCAAGAACAGTGAGATAATACCTCCGGACCTGCATAACCACCGGTGTGTGCGTGTATGTGTGCTGGATGGTGGAGGTTATTTAACTTTAACAGTGGACATTGAAAGCAAATTAAAGTCACCAAGATACATGATGTGTACACCCTGTAAATGCACAAGTACAAGGGAGGTGGAGAGGCAGGGATGAACTGGAAAGGGGGCTAAAAAAAAAACAATAACTTTGGGACCAGTAACTGAGTTTTTTGGCCACTTAGGAGTAGTGGAACCCAGCTAAGAGCACAACAGTAACATATAAACTTTCTGGTGAACTTGTTAGTAAAATGCTGCTACAGCTGACACAGAGTGGCATTAGCATTTATTTGGAGTCATATTTGTGGCCACCTGGTGAATGAAAGTGTAATATTCTAATCTTCTGCAGGCCGTTAAACCAAAACAACATGCTGAAAGGTGCCAAAATGCTCTATAGCACTGAGGGGACTTGCAGATTCAGGGGATGATACTCTGTCTCTGATGTAATATGGCCTACTTATAGTGATGAACCCACAGTCATTTTAGCCATAGTTAATTATAAAATATTGATTAGTGCAAAATTAGCCTCATTATTTAAACTCTATGTTGGGTGTGTTGAAAGGCAGAAGTGCTAATGCACAACATTTATAGCCTAGTCATTTGTTCAGACTCATGTGGCATATCAGTGGTTAATTTCATGACATTTCTTGCCATCATAAGACACAGATTTGAGCTAATCTTAAATTGTGGATTGGGAGCTTTTCTGTGAGCCCTGCTCTTGGAACAGAAAATCCAGGATTTTTCTAAATTCTGGATAAATACATCTGGTTAATTCTCTAATCCTTCTTTCTGGACTATCACCCTCACCCCAATCCACTGATTTGTCTCAATGATCTTCTCCCATTTTTCTTTTTCTATCTGCTAATTCAGACCCGTGTGTGTTTATGCCTAAAGAAACAAACATACACACTGGCACTGGTAGTGTTTTAAGCCAGCTTCTAATGTTGTGTTGTATATCTCTAATGACATGGCTGTGACAATAGAGGGAATAGATAAATACTGTACAGTTAACTCTGCATGTGGTCAAGTAAAACGTGGAATTTGGTGCGCCGTGGGATTTATTATACCAGCTGTGCCAAGTTTGTTAACGCAAAGCATAGAAAACAGTAAAAGAAAACCACCACTTGTTGAAACAATGGAAAAAAAATGAAGTTTTTGGATATTCAATTTTGACTCTGACTACTGAGAGAATTTGCATTTGTTCAAATAAAATAGCTCTACAATGGCGCGTAGTTTCAAGGCAAACTGATCATTTTCATCTTCGTTTTACAGCCGCTCTCGTCAAAATCTTTGTGCTATTTTCATTTCCAGAGCACAGCACCGAATCCTCCCCTCAGATCTTTGTAGGATAAGAGAAATCGTCTAGTCTGACTCCCGTTTAGTGATTTTCAAATACAGAAAACATGCAAGGAGCATTGAGATGCACATAAAATTTGACTCAATATGCCACTGGTCTGCCTTTTAACTCTCCCACACTGTGTAGCAGAATAACTCAGACTCAGCCTACCTGGGGGAGGCATTGATCTCACAACCAGAGGTTGAGAGAGAAAGAACAAATCAGTGCGTGTGTGTGTGTGTGTGTGTGTGTGTGTGTGTGTGAAAGGTAGAAAGAGAGACTGAAAAAGGTGAGGAAGAAAGGTAATTCTCTTTGCAGTAGAAACAGAAAAATAGAGAACATAAGAGACACGAATGGACAGAGGCTGAATAAACCAGTGGACTACAGACAAGTGAGGAAAGTAGAGCTATGGATACATAAGCAGTAAAGAAACAATAAGAGAAGTATCCAGCAAACACATTTTTTCATCATATCTCACCATCCATTTCAGATCACTATCACAACAGGTTATTTTCAGACCTGTCAGCTTTGCGAACATTTGCATATTTAGCTGTTTCAAACACACTTGATGCGTTAATGGATAACAACGCAAATGATTAGTTATGTGATCACAGGTGAAGCCCTGCAGAAAATAAGTCTTCTAAATCATACAGGTGCTTCTTCCTGTGATCATATCATCCACATAGCAAACTGCATCAAACATTCAATGATCTATTTTCTATAATCACTTACCCTTATCAGTATCAGGAGGGGCTGAGGCCAATCCCAGCTAAAATTGGGCAAGAAAGCAAAGGAACACCCTGGACAGGTCACCAATTCATTACATGGCTGACACATACTGTAGGAACAAACACTTATTCACATTCCTATAGGCAATTTAGAGTCACCAATTAACCTGTATTGTATGTATGTCTTTGGACTGTGGAGAGAACCCACACAGACATGAGGAAAACATATAAACTCCACACAGAAAGGCCCCAGCCACAAACTCTCCAACCACAGCACGGTGGTTAGCGCTGTCGCTGTGAGGTGAGCGTGGCGCTCTGCATCGACCATGCATGGCTAAATACATGACATGGGCCAATAATGGCATGTCTTTCATGACAGTTACTTATTAACTAACAGGAAGTCTGTGTGTTTCTGTATGATTAATACACACCTTGCAAGGCCACGTTGTTAGGCAGTGCTGTCAAATGGGCCACTTAAAAGATTTTTAATTGCTTTTCACAAAAAAAAAAAAAAAAAAAAAAAAAAAAAAAAAAAAAAAAAAAAAAAAAGAATTACTTGTCTCCTTGTCCTTGGTCTGAAACATAATAGTTCTCATATTCAAAAGCAAGTTACTCCATTACAGAGTGGGCATCAATAATCACACAGAGGGGAAATGCCCTTGGTAGTGAACACCAATTCTCTCCTCCACTTTAGTGAAATCTGTAAAGCTATAGAGGAGCATTGATGTATAGAGGTTCTTACCTGATTCCTTTGCACACTCAGAGTTTGTGTGAAGCCAGTGAAGACTGTAGGTAACTCAGCAGGGTCAACAATATTTCAAATTTAGTCCTGTAAACAGCATATTACATTTGGATATTCCGAATGAAGCATTTTCCACATTTTCAGGTATTATTCAACCTGGACCTGATTTTGCCATTATTTTGTATGATGGGGGCAACAAGTAAATTGAATTTGGTCCAATATTGACTGAGAGTGCTGCAGCCTGCAGACTGTAAATGTGCTACAATGTAATCGTTGTGGACAATTGCACACCTTCACATTACATCCATTAAAAATAACTTTTTTGGCTCAGATTGTTTAACATTACTGAAAGGACCCTACATAAAAATGTGACATACCTTTTACTTACTATAGTTTGTGAAATCTCCTCTGTGGGCATAGAATCACAACATAGGGTCACAGTTCCAGCTGGACCACCAGCAGTCTCCAGAACTTCGCAGCCTTGCAACAGCTCTTCCTGTTGTCCCTCCAGCCATTGGAGTTGTCATCTGCATTGTCAAAATCAGCTAAATATTCAGCAGTAATGTTAAATATTTCACATAACACTAAGCTACGCTTTCCAACGCAACAACTTCTACCCAGCCGGTGCATTGCTATGCTCACATTTCAACTGTTGACAATGTTGAAGTCTCGAAACGAGACACACAGCATATCAGCTCAAAGAATTAGAAAATGTTTAATTCTTCTGTAAGGTTGTGTTCTCAGACAACAGATAATTATCTGATTCAGTCAGTAGCAAAAACAAGGATGCATTTTGGTGGAGCACAATAGACCTTTTTCACAGCAGCCATTTTGACATAAAATAACAGGGTCAACGCAGGTGTTACCGGTAATAATAATTAAGGTTTCGTTCCATTCAGGTCAAACAGAGTCAGGGTGCTGCTGTTGTGCAGATTGGCTCTGCTGCAATAAATGGAACAGGACCCTCATTAGTATCATTGGAAACAACTGTGTTGACCCGACTATTTCATGTCAAAATGGCTGCTGTAAAAAAGGCTGGGGTAGAGATAGACGCACAAAACAAAAGCCCACATTTATGTTTGGATGGAGAAACACACCAACTTTTAACATTATGACAGTCTTGGACGTGAACTGCTTGTTGGATATTGCACTGCCAATCTTTTTATCATCTTAGTGGAAATTACTGGAATATTCATTTTCATTAGCCGTGCAAACAGCTTAGCAGGGATATTTTCTTTTTCTGAATATTTTGTGTAAGTAAACATAGTCACTGATGGACTCAACAGCAAACTTCACTACACCCAGAAAGTCATTCCTTACCAACAAGTGGAATGTGTTGGACACTTTTTGCAAAGATATATGCTATGAAGATGCAAGCCAAGAAAATGTTCTCTTCAGTATTGCCAACTTGCATGGAGCCTTCTTTATTCTCCACTAGAGTGAGAGGGGAAAGGTCCAGGCTGATGGAGACTGGCCAGGTAGAAAAAAAAATCCCCTTCATTGTGCACTGATATCACAGTGAAATGCCTGACAGACACAGCACAGCTTTTGCTCACTTCATGAAAATATCTGAATCTAACAAAGAGTCAAATGTTCAGTTGTAGAAAAAGCATTACTTAGACTAATTGAGGAAACGTTGTGCCAGACAAGGACATGTCACTCTGTAATCTCTCTTGCCATCTGGCCATCTGCACTGACTTAAGTCTTTCATCATGTACATGTATACTAAAACTCAAAGAAAGAAAGAAACCTAGAATGGCAGAGAAATTACTGTTGTCCAGGAAATCTCTGATATCAGGTTTCAAGGATCACTAGAATCACTACAACAAAGTCAAATTATAAAAGTCTATAAGAAGAGACGGTTGGAAAATGTATCATTATCCCTATTTGTACGATTTATTGCAATGAGACTACGAAAGACACATGCTAGACACAAAATGCCTGGAGGAGACTATGATAGCAAGCTGTTTCGCCCAAACGTCGAATATGGCCATTTTAGGAGCTACATTGACACTTTTCCTCCAGATGCAGTTGCACAAGATATTGCATGACCTAGTTCATTTGAAGCATACTGAGACCTTAAGGGAGCTGCTGCAACACTGATGCCATAGTAAGACTATCATCATCAGTTTACTTAAGTATATACGTAAGCATCTCTGTCAATGATAAATCTGGAACAGGAGCTGGCAAGTCAATTAGGTAATCCCTGACTGCTTTGCCCTGGAGTGAATCCTAGTCCTAAAACTGATCTATAATGGTTGATAACAAAGATGCAATTTTAAGTGTGTTCATGTAATTTTTAATTCAAGGAGATGCTGAGGTAAATGTCTAAAGATAAGCATTTCCAGAGTAAAACTTGTGTTAAATACACTCTGTTAAAAGGGCCCTCCACCAATTTTTAATGTGAGATTCAGAGTACAGTCACCCTTTTGAATCTTTCAAGTCAAATGCTTTAAGATATTTTAAAGACATTAACACATATAAACCCCTCAAAATGTTTTTTTGCTAGAATAGGTAGAGAACCCTAATGTTTGTTATCATTCGGCTTGAATCAATGGTGTCTACACCACAGTGCCTCAACCCACTGGCTTTCTGGTGGTGGCACAACCTGCAGTTCAGTTCTTTAATGTGACGCTCTTATGG
Organism: Larimichthys crocea; assembly: GCF_000972845.2. NCBI lineage: Eukaryota > Metazoa > Chordata > Actinopteri > Sciaenidae > Larimichthys > Larimichthys crocea. Next base: position 38,592,438 of record NC_040020.1, read on the forward strand.
CATACATTTGACTTCCACCTTTGATAACCACATCTGAAACTTATTTTCTTCCAAGAACTGGTCTCTTCACCTTGGCTCATCAATAGCTTGTGTGAGTTCACTCCGAAAAAAATTGGGCCAAAATGCATTTCAATTACATAGAAAATTTCTAATCATAGGTTTAATATAAATTAACTAATAAACTTAATGTGAAACAAGTAACAATATTTATGTAATAATACTAATAAACGCAATGTGCCTCCACTACACAGTAGTGTAGTAGTAGCCAGGTTTATGCATTCAGTATTAATAAAGCCAATTTGTTTGCTCAAACCCAACAAGCAAAAAATGAATGCAGTCATTTGGAGTTTATTAGTACTATTACATAAATCTTATAACTTGCTTCACATTAAGTTTGTATCTCTAGGTTAATCAAACAAATACACACTATTGGATGTTTTAGGCTTCTGTATGTGGCCAATTTACAATAAATTAATGACAATTCCTAACTTTAATTAACATTGATTTTATTAAAGGACCTTTTTAAGACGCACAGGAACACTGTTATAGTATCTACTATATATACTTGCCTCTTTAAATTCTGTACTCAACAGCATGCTTATGAGAAAATGCAGTGTCCACCAAAGTTAGAAAGAGAATACTATGTACGAATGAAATGTTTGCTGTTCCCACTGAACCTGAGGACACAGGCTAAGAACCATAACTGCTCAACAAAGGGTCAACCATCGTGAGTAACTGCTTTTTCCACAGCTGAATAGTCTATAGAGACCGAGAGGCCAAAGAAGATAGCGACTTTTGACTTTGACAATCCCATTACTGGGTCATTGTCAAAGTATGACAAAGCAAAGCAAATATACACTGAAGAGCCGGAGGAGAGAGTTGGTGAGCAAGAGATTGGGTGGGGGCAAACAGAGAAAGAGAGTCATACGAGGGGGTATGGAGAGAAGCAGAGGCTTCCCCTGTCACCATCTGTAGTCTTGTGGAGAGCATAAATCCTGCTATCTGTGTCATGCATACTGTACTGCTGCTGCCACTGCATCAGAGATCATCAGCACACGCGCGCGCGTTCGCACACATACGCGGATCATCAGCACGCGCACACTCCCACACAGACAGACACGACACACTTAATGTCTTCCACCCCTCTTAGCCCCATCTGTCTACGTCTGTTCCTCTGCTCCTCCTTCTCAAGCACACATAAACACTGTTGTCACTGTGACAGATACAAACAAACATGGAAATACACACCAGCAAGTGAGAATATCGATGCACGCACGTGCACACACACACACACACACACACACACACATACAGATACAGGCACATACATTGCCAGCTTTCACAACATTCAGGCAGATTGCCTTTCTCATTTTTGTTCCCAGTTTTTGCTCCTGTCCATTTCCCTGTCCTTGCCTTATTTCCTCATTCATCTCATCCGTTGTTTAATATTTCCTCACCTCATTAACATCAGCGTCACAAACAGCACCTTTAAGTCTTTTCATCATCTTCTTTTTCTTCCATTTCCATCCTGTCTCTCCCTGTCTTTCCATCGATTTGGCCCTCCTCCCTCAGTGTCCACCATTCTGCCAGATTCAACTAATAAAAACCTTGCTGAATGCCTACAGGGTAAACTTGTTTCCTGTTTAGCCTGTTTATTGAAGTGGCAAGCATGGGATAATCCCTCCTTTTTTCCTCTTTACATCTCTGCCTCCTCATTTCTTCTGTCTTTTGTGTTCTGTCTGATTTATTGCTCTTTCCCATTCAGATCGTGTCTTACTTCTGCAATTTCTTTTATTCCTGCCTTCATTTGTGCATTTTTTCCCCCTTCACCTTCTTTGTATTGTGATCATCCTTTTATTTTTTTAAAACCCCGTCTCTCTGCGATCTCAGTGCCTCCCACTCCCATCATGTTTTTCTTTTCATCTTTACCATTAACTCCTAAATTTTCAATCTACCCCCTTCCTTCCTGTCCCGTCTTTTAAATCCTGCCCACCTTTTCCTCTCATCCTCTCATCCTTCGCTTCTTGTATACATTCCCTCAATTCCATCTCTTCTCTCCTCTCTTCTCCTTTCCTCCCTTTGCAACAGCAGATCAGGGAGATTTACATTCAGCACCATGGACAGCTGCTCACACACAGAGAAAACAAAGAGTTGCAGTGCCACCTGTTGGCCAACATCAGCACTACACATATATGATGGTGGGGGAGGAAAAATAGATTGTTTTACTTATAACCGAGGACAGATAACTTCCACATGCTCATACATATGTGAATAAGGCAAAACGGTCATACGCCTGTGCCCACGAAAGTCAACTTAGAGAGGACAAGCTTTAATTCTGAATACTACATAGAGAAGATTCTGCTGGGAGATCTATGAGAGAGGTTAAGCTGGCAGGCCTCGGGGTAATGGCAACCATATATTACCCTGTAGTTTCATTCCACTACATGTCGGGCCTCATAGATGCAGTGCAACTGCGAGGCGGTTGAGCCAGAATGGGGATCTCAAGTCTCATTCCGTTCATGGCAGCCAAAGGGAGGAAACAATAGCATCTGCTCTCCTCTGAGACAAGGAATTTAATCACAAGCAGAGCCAAGGTAAGATTTGAATGTAAAGTAGCAGAGTGACGGTTTCTATGCGTGTGTGTGCGTTACATTAGGATGTGTGTATAAAAAGGAATAGAGATGTTTATGTTGGCATTTGAACTAATAGGAAATGTCGACAAGGGAGGTGGATGATACTCATACTTAGTGTGTGTGCGTAAGTGTTGGCACAGTGGAGGTGTTTGTGTGTGTGCTCACAGTCATGACTGACACTAAAAAGTTCAGCAAGTCACACACAAACAAACACACACATTTGTCTACGCAAACACACACAGGGGCACTGATCCACTGTAGGGATTACCGGTGATCCATGACTGGGCTCACACTGGGCTCTACTGGTTTGTGTCTCAGTGTCCCATCCTACTGGGACGCCAGTTTGTGCGTGCGCGCGCACACACACACACACACACACACACACACACACACACAGTATGTTTTACTGTGAAGTTGTTTGTGTTTATGTGTGTATTTTTGAGAGACCAAAAAGAAGTAGAAGAAGACAGGAAAGAGGAAAGGAGGGGAGAAATCAAAGCAGAGCGGTGGCAAAGAGAAAGAAGGGAGAGACGCAGACAAGAAATTATGCCATCTTTCTCTTTGTCTCCATCCTTCCCTCGTTCGCCCACACACAGTAGTAAGTACAACGATCACAGAAAGGTGATCTCAAAGCTTAGCCAGTCAGAAGAAAGAGCCAAGAGAGAGCCACAAGAAAAAAATACAGAGACAGAGAGAGCTTTGGTTAACCTGTCTCCAGTTTTTACGTTTATAGAAATGAGCAGCTTTTTAACGAGAGCGTGGAAATTAATACATTAATACAACATACATAATGGGCACCCAATTACATACAATTTACAATACTGACAACCAGTTTCTTAATGTATCTTCTTAACATTTTTGAATAACTTCTCATCATCCAAGCAGCTTTTGGTTTCTTATTCCCACCAGTCAGTCCATCTATCTCAGTAATCAAAATAATCTATGACTTCAGAGAAAATATGACCTTGACAAATGAAAAGCAGCATCATGGACTGACCATAATCAAGTCTGTTAGGTAAAGGAGGTAAAATGAAAACTACTGATATCAAGGGGTTTAATTTGAGGAAGTGAATACATGAGCACGCACACACACACACACATATGTGCCTCCCACACACATCTAAGTGCAATATGCATAAATAAACACAAAAACAATTCTAGGGACCCACACATGCTATCATCCATACATACCTTCCAACAGGATATAAATAGACAAATATAAATACAGTAGAAAACAGTTTAGAGAGGAGAGCAGCCTTAGATCTGCTGTTAGCTACAAGAATCAAAAGAGAGCGAAGCAAAAGTTCACTTACATTGAGACACCCTTTGGTGAGGTTAATTACATATAATTTCAAGGGTAATATGGCACGAATAAAACAGCGCAGCAAATGTTTTTAAAACAATTTGGTCTCAAACAACACAATCCAGTCTCCATTCAGTGTATTTCAAGAAAATGAGACACACCAAGGTCTGACTAAACAGCCTGAACCTTGTCCTAGAAGTCGACGGACGTGACCACCTGTTAGAGGGGGGTGAGTTTTTTCAGCCACACTGACAATCTTTGTCACACTGTATTGCCAGTTGATTGCTGTTATCTATAGTCTATCATTGCAAGAGCATTTTTCTCCAAACAAAGAACAAAAAAAAAGGAAGAAAAGAATGACAAAGTCAACCCACATCCACAGATGGCACAAAATCAAGGTTGGGCTTGAACACCAGAAGATCCTGGTAGTTCCTTGAAATTCTAATAGCTAATATCTCTTCCATTTCCCTCCACTCATTTTTCATGCTACAGTAAAATGTCAGTTTACAGTTTGGCTGCATAGTTTAAAAATTATGATTTAGATAATAATTGAGTGAAACTGTAAATGTCAACTATGCAGAAGATTCAACAAGCGACTTAATCAGATATGTAGACTAACTGCACCCGAGTAGTTAATAAACTAAACTGTGTATTTCTACTGTCTAGCAGATAAAACACTTGCAGCTGTGATAACTTTGTAGTTGTAAAATCCTGTCTGGGAGTATTACAAACCGTCATGCAGTGTTTTGGTGTCATCGCCCACATGAATCTGTTACTCAAACTGGACCAGGATGGTTTTCATAACCTCAACGGTACATTAAACAATGCACCTCCACCAACGCACCACGGACGGTTAGCATTATATATTTCTTTCCACCTCAAAGATAGTGTACATTTACAATAAGAGGAATTGTTCAACTAAAAAGACACATTGTCTAACAAATATGATTGAAGTTCATTAAAAAAAAAGCATCATTCAGTGATTAATAATGGGGAGTTATCAGCTCAATTCCTGGAAAAGAGTATTCCTGGAAAGTAATCATTTTAAAATCCTTGGAAAAAGTTCAAATTATAATTTGATTCCTCAGAGAAGTACAATCACAGAAGTATAATTAGATATAGAACTATCATTTGGAGTTTCAAAAGAAATCAATCACTATGATCCACTCAAGCGACACCGAATAGGTCATAGTTACATGAGTGACTGTATTGAGTTACAATGTGTGTGAGTCATTTTTTGACAGTCATAATATGTGAAAAATGATTTCTTTGTGTTTTGGTTGTCATGATGTGATAAAAGTAAAATATTCTATTAAAAGGGTCACACAAACTTTATACCTCTGCTCACTGGTAGGTACAGAAAATCCACTGGTTGAGGCACCCAGCAAATCAGCAGGATAGAAGAAAAAGTGTCTGAGAATCTATTCAGCCACCTTAAAATGCAACACACTTACACACACAACTGTGCACAGTCAGACTGACACACTCTGAGGGGGGAGGAACTCAGTGTCGGTCTGTCACAGAGCCCTGACCACAGTGGGGCTCACACACACACTCACACACACACACACACACACACACTCACACCTCACACATATAGGCACAGCTTGACCACCCATCACTGCCCTCTGATTACCACCAGCTTCCACAGCCACCCTCACTCCTTCTCTCCATCCCTCCTACACACTCCAATGATTCTCCCTTCTTCCTCCTGCTCCCTCACATTCATCCACTCCGCACTCTCTCCACCCCTCCGCAACCCCACCCCACACCATCCCTTGCCTTCCCCCACCCAGCTTCCACCTTTTGTCACCGCTGCTTTCCCTCTCATTTCTTTCCACACCATATTCTTTCCTAACTTTCCTCTCGCACACATTAACATATAAAATGCCTCTACTGCTTTCTAGGCATAAGTGCTTGGTGACTTAATCGGTCAAATGCATAGTCACTTACCTGCTCATTCACTCACTTGATTAGTCAGCTGCTCGCTCACTCACTCATTTAGTTGTTTACTTTCACAGTCTCATTCATTTCTCTCACTCACTCTCTCACACTCATGGGCCTGTTCAGTTTGTTTAAGTTTTGTTTGCACCAGCCATGCAGTTGACTGTGAGCTAACCCCCCCTTGCCCGCACAGTGATTGTCGAATCGTAGCTTGGCAACCATAAATAGACACAGATGACTCGGAAGTGGAAGGTGTAGGGGTTTGAAAGGGTGGTGTCACTCTTTTAGCCTTTGCAAAACCAAAAAACACAAGAACAGAGGTATACACATACAGGCCCGTTCATCACCAGCTCATCCGCTGTGTAGTGAATTCATCATTGTGTAATCTCTATCATTAGATATATGCAGAATATGTAGGCAAAGGACCAAGAATTTAGCTTCCAAACCCTGTGTGTAAGCTGCTCCTGGATACGACCAGAATGCAGGCTAACATTAGTGTCTTGGTCTTGTTTTTCGTAGGGTTTTTTTGGGGGGATTTTGAGGAGTTTGTACTTTCCCCAGCCAATGTTACTCAAGAGACTGTATATCTGCCAAACACATCAGTTAGTCTTGATGGTAAAAACCCACATTTATGAGGATGTTAAAAGTGAAATCACATTGTTAGAACGTTTTAATTACAGGGTTATGTTAAAACAAAATAACAATCGTCTAGAAAGAAACCTGGGTATACCACTGTCTGAATTTAAAGACCATATAATATCTAAAATTATGATGGACAATGGATCAATCTGCCACTATTATCATTGTAAACTTCATATGCATCATGCAAGAACTGCAAAGATGGCGAGACATAGCAGCAGTGCTTTAAGGGAGCTTGGCAAACTGTCAGTTGTCAGCACAAGTTTACAAAGAACCCATGACACTCACCACTTCTACTTCATGCAGTCGAATGATAGTGTGGTCAGTCATGGTTTTGTGAGTGCACAAGCATGTGTGTGCTTCCACATGGGCTCTAAGACAAGCACCATGGTGCGTGTGTTTGGTGGCCTGGTGTGTCCATCGATACATAAACAGGGACACACTCACACTGAGATGTGAAAGGATTTGTACCCATGGTGTTCTCCACAGCTTGTGTGCGTGCATGTGGTCAGACACACACACACACGTGTCTGAGTGTGTTTGTGTGTCATTTGCACTTTTATCCTGTGTAGACAGCCTTTAATTGGCTAGGAAGGCTCGACCCAAATTAAGATTCACTTTCATACGCTCCCACTAATGCGTCAGTCAGTAGACGCAATATCAAACTACGATACCCAGGCACTCACACAAAAACAGAAATGACACACACATCTCTACCTCTAGAGCCTCCATCTCCCACAGTGTGTAATTAATCACCAAGCAGTAATGTTACCACGCTCCACTCTTCTCCTGCACAGCTCTGCTTGTCTATCAAAACTCAGCGACAACCAGGCGGCTGTTCAGCAATTTGCGATCTTACTTTTGTCCTAACTGAATTCTTTGGAGAGAGACAGAGGAGAAAAACAAGAGAGGAGCTTAGAGAGGGAGGCAGAAAGTGAAGGGGAAGCAAGTTGGAGGCTGAGTCACTGACTGACATGCCGAGTGAATGAATGATCAATAAATAAATCAGTTTTGGGGCAGACAGTAAGCATGTGATTGACAGAGAAACTGGCAGAGAGAATAAACAAGCGAGCACACCATATCACAGTGACTGTAGGGGAGCACATAATGTATGTGAGTGAATAAAAATATGTTTCGTGCATGAGCAAGTCAAGAAAAATTTATAGCGCTCACATATGTGAGCTTGTATAAATATATAAACAGTTAAAGAGAAAATACAGGTCCGTTCCATCCAATCCATTCATTTTCAATACCCACTTGTCCTTGTGACTCGGAGAGGCGCTTGAGCCTGTTCCAGCACGCATTGTGAGCCCATAAAAAATATAAATAAACGCCCTCAATAGATGAATAAAGTTCCCAGCCCACTCGTTTTGAGCCTATGAGGAAACCCACACAGAAGGTGAACCCCAGGCAAGCTCCAATGACTCTCACTTACATTAACACCAAACTCCAAACCGTGTTTCATTGCCCTCTCTGGTTGACTGTTTTAAACCCATTTCACCTCCCCCACACCTTTCCAATGTCAGAACAGGTGGGCGGCAATTTTTGCAAATTTTCCAAAACCTGCAGTGTAATTCATGCATACAGTTCACAGTGCATGTGAGAAGGCAGAAGACAAAATCCCTCCTTATTCCCATAGAGTAGTATTATATACATACAGTATGCTGTATAATACATAATTATAGTATGTTTGTGTCTACATACCCACACATTTTATATTCTTATTGACAAAGCTTCAAGTTTTCCCACTATTTTTCACTTAAATTTTACAATTTCTTTCCTTCCCACCACATTTACTGGCTGCTGCTCGTGCTGAATTAATAATATCCAACCATGAAAGTAAACCGTCTTTGAGGCGCTGAAACGTTGGATTCTTCAGACAGAAAGCTGTTTTTTTTTCTTTCTTTTTTTTTTTTTTTTGCTGTCAGACCTGTAACACTTTTCATTAAAACAATGACAACCCAGTAAACATTGCGAGTCTCTTTGACCGTTGTTTGAACCAAGACGTCCCAGGAGAGTTCAAAAATAGTTCCAAAATAAAAATTCTGCCATCAGCGGTACGCTCTTTTAGCTATAAGGTTTATGTATGTAAGTCGATTCTTACTGTACTCACTTTATACAGTAAATCAATGTTCTAACATGGTCTTTGTGGTGGAAACACTGAGAGATGAACAAATAAATAAAGTAACTCCAATATTGTCTTTGTCTTTGACTTATTCAGCAGAGTAAGAATCATATTAGGTTAAGACAATATGAGCATACGGCTGTAATATGTAAGAACATCATTACAAAGAATCACAATTAGAGAATACCTCAGACTCGGACCTCTTCAAGACAATTAAAGAAAGTGTAGCTTCCAAGATAATGATGATAGGAATGATGTATTCCCAGAAAAGCATTTTGCCCTTCTTCCTGACGAAGCTGTAATTGTTAACTTATTGTGTTTAGAACTATGTAACACTATTTTATAATCACTTGAGTTGACACTACGTCAAAGTGTGTCCTCATTTGTATGATTCACTCTCTGTTACAGGCTTTTCAACCCACCTTTGAAGACGAATGCTATAATGCTATGTTATTCACTGGGATGCAAACTGGTACAACATTAGTATATATAACTGTAGTGAATGGACTTTGAGAACCTAAATAAATAAAATAAACCCTAATAAAGGTAAGATTTATTTACTATTACTATTCATATTATTTACTGTTATTTATGGGCAAATATGTGACACTGTGGTTGATGTGAAATGGTTTCATCTGCTTGCTCAGTTAGTGATGCATGTCAAGTCTGTGTATGTTTTGTCCTTTCATTTTCTAAAAAATCTAGTCAACACATGACAAATCAGTACTGATTTCTGCTCAGTTGGTAGAGCATCCGCCCCATGCACAAAGGCTCAGTCCTAGCCGCAGTGGCCAAGGGTTTGAATCCGACCTGCGGCCCTTTGCTGCATATCATTCCCCCATCTCTCTCTCTGTCTCCCCACATTCCTGTCACTCTTCAGCTGTCACTCAAATAAAGCTTAAAAATGCCCCCCCAAAATAACTTCAAATCATTTGGTTTAGATTGTATTTTATAACTTGGTTTTAGAGAGAGATGCTGTTTATTTTAGCAGTAGTAGTACACTCGAAAGATAATCTACTTGAAAGTCATTTTACTAATTAACCCTCCTGTGTGGAATAAGTGCACATTCATATTCCATATTCATAGTTCTACGGTTCATACATTACTTAATTATTTTATTCTTATTTTATTATTATGTGGATTGTGGATTTTGAAATGAAAAATGAAACCACCCCTCTGTTTCCATTCCTTTATTTCTGTTTCTGATAACAACAAAACGACCATCATTTCTACTTGCCTCGACATTGCAATACATAGTCTCAATGTGATATTATCTATAGCTTTACATGACCTCACTTAACGCCTTGCCTTATTTGGTATATATGTGTGACAAGTTTTTTAGACATACTCTGTAATGGTCTTGCATGTAAGCGTCATGCAGGACGGTTTTGATATGATATGTGTTACATGGGGTTGTGAGATGCATTCAGATTTGAGCACATTTGTCAGAAAAATGTGTCACATGTCAGATTTTCAATCATGTCATCTGATTAGATGTCTTTTTGGGATTGTGTGGACATGAACATACCGTCCTCAACACCTCCCTCACTTTCCGGTAAGTTTCGATGCACCATTTAAGGTAAAATATTGCACTTTTTTTGGTTTATACTAAATAACATATACAGCTATTTTATATCATTTTGTAACTTACAGAGTTCAGATAACTAACTGATCCTAGAGTTGATTGGGTGCCAGTGCCATTAATATAAATTTGGTTTATTATGAGCTGTTTTCCTTGATCTGTCAAATACCGCTGAGTAAATCTGGAACTTTGGATCAGTTACAAACAAGAAATCATTTCTAATAAAACAAGCAAACAGAACATTGCTGCTTTCCACAAGTACACAAACACATGCTGGTTTATGGCTGCAGCTAAGACAGATAGAGCAATCCTTATTAAGGTGATATAAAGCACATCTGATGGCAATGTCAAAATGAAGTACAGAAGTGTGGTTGAGGTTTCGAACAACCTTAATTTTTTTTTACCTGGTGGTAAATATTGAGGACAGGAGGCCTTGTGATTTTTACCTGTGTGATTCCAGTTCGGGGATCATCAATTCTGCTTTATATCTATTGAGCAGTAAACCTTTTTTGCAAGCCACAAATTAATGCCTCCAGTGTAGTTAATGAAGATGTTCAATGGATCCAGCTCTTGAGGTGAAAAGGCAAAATAAACTACTACACCTCATTGCTTTTGTGCAGTTAAGGAGTGGATGGTATGGATGATATGATATTTGTTTGTCCAGACTTTGTGCTCTGTGAAAAATGGGAGAGTTTTACCTGAACAGGACCAGGGACTTACTGCTGTTTTGTTGTACTGCTAGATTTGCCTCCATAGTATATTGCAAGTATGCTCTGTATATTCTCTATGCTATAAATGTTAGATGTTAAGCATTTGTGACAGTACCTACCAACGTTTTGTCATGAATTCAATAGTAAATCATCACAGTTTGGATCCTCGGTTGGAGCCATGGCAGTTTAAAATAGGCAAACTTTTTTAGCTGATGACAGGACAGACCTTGTTGATGGAGCGGTGTGGGTGTGTGACATTTACACAACTAGGATGTTGGCAATGTCGACAAACAACACACTAAAAGAATGTTGGATCCTGCCTCACAGTCTGAGAGGTGAGAGAAAGTGGCAGATACAAGGAATCTGGGTGGGGGTGTATGAAAAGAATACAAAGAGTGACAGGGTGTGGGGGACAGTGTAAAAGAGACTGGAACAGTGAGACAAGAAAAGTGATGACAGCTGGTATTCAGACTGGTGTGTTAAACCTGACAGCCTGCGTGTCTGTGCGTTTCTCTGTGAGTGCATGTGTGTTGGGAGTGGACGCAGAATCAGAAACCACTGTACACCAATCTATCCAATAAACATGACCTGTCTAAAGCTTGGAATGGTCAGTTTGTTGAGATTGTTGTTGTTGAGCTTCCAACAAGAAGCTATGTCTACCTGTGACCCCTCATCACAAGTTGTGACCTATGGGCTGTCAGCTGTACAAAGAGGGTGGCCTGGAAAGGTGAAAGTATCCAGTATTTCACAAAAAATGCATGCAAAATGTCAGCTAATTAGTGACACAGTAGGTCAACTGAATATGCAAAATTTGACTATAGCCAAACATACAATTGAAAATCTTTAAATATTATAGCATAAAACTCAACACTGAACTGACAACTGACTGAAAAAAAAATAAAAATGTTCCCATAATTAGTCCCAAATTTTGACCCTTTAGATTCATCTCGGGACCCTTAGGGAATCTAACCCAACTCAGGTTTGGAGCCACTGTTTTATAGTAGTTGAAATTTCATATAGAGAACTGTCTTATGGACAAAAATGCACCAAATGAAATTAGCAGCGAGGATAAAAAGCAATTTAAAGAATTATATGAAAAAAAAAAAAAAAAAATTTTCAAAAGAGAGTCTAAACACACAATAATTCTGTCTGACAGCTATATCTCTTCAGACATGGCAATCCAGACTTAATTAGCCTTCTAAACAGAAATCTGGTCACAATAAGTCCTCAGTATGGACTGTGGAAAAGCTAACAGGGCTCTGCACGGGGATCTCAGGATGTACACTGGCACACAGAGGGTCAGGAAAATGGATTTGTATTTCTAAAGTTTTAAAAGTCAGAAAGGATTGCATCCCTTTGCCCTGATTCATGACATAAAAAATGCACAAAACGCTCTTCTTATTAGCAATGAATGTTAATTTGTTTTCAGTTTGATGCTCCAAATTCATTTTTCAAATCAAAAATGACTCTTGGTAGCAGAAGCCTTCCAGCCTTGCAAACACGTATGGAGGCTGATAGATGGCCTTTACTGAAAAAAGGGAGACAAGGAGACTGAATGATGATCAACAAGCATGAACAAACAAAACTGGATCCAGAACTAAACCCTGTGGCACACCATTTCTAATCATTCAGTGTGATAAAGCATAATAACATGAGGCATAATAGGTGCCAAAACATATATCCACTAAATACCAATCTAAAGCTATTCCACAAATGTCAAACCAGTAGATTAGAGTGTCAGCAACAATGTTATGGTCAGTAGCTTGAATTGAGCTTTTAGGTCAAGCAGCACTAATGTAGTGCTCTCACCAGCACTGTGGTCATCAGTGACCCTGAGATGTATATGTACTGCTGAAGAATCCAGACTGTGCCAAAGTGGCTGTTTGTGCTGGTTATAAAAGCTGCAACCTGTTGACTGTCCACAGCAACTAGGAAAAGGGCAATTTATCCTGAGATCCTCTCAGAACATTAGCAACAAAGTCTTGACACAGGCCGTGCTCTTCAAAATGTGTTGTTAAACACAATTATCTTACATTAGCGGAACAAGAAAATGATAAGAAAACTTAATAGGTTTGCCAGAGTGTTCAGAGAAAAATAGGCTGGCAGAGACAGATGTAAGCAGATAAGCTCATTCCTTTGAGAAACATCGACAATATACTACTCTCTCATAAACGCAAGATAATTTACACAAAGAAATCTTTCCAATTAGGGTTTTTAAGCAACTTTTACCAGCATGAACTTTCTCTCAGAACCTAAATGAGGCATTGGCAACTAAATTGTTCTTACCTGAAATGTGCTCGACCTTTATGCTCTACATGTATGACTAAGCAGGACTATATCTTTATATTACTGACAGTCAACAGAGACAGTTAAACTATCTTGCTAGACACTGAAGACATCCGAACTATGAAACAACACATGAGATCATGTGGTAACAAAAAAGTGTGAACAAAGCAAAATATGTTTTATGATTCATAAGTAGCAACCTTTACTTTAATTACAGCTTTGCAAACTCTTGGTATTGTCTCAATCAGCTTCTTGCATTAGTCACCTGGAATGGCTTTCAATTAACATGTGTACAGGGTATAAGGATAATTAGTGGAATTATTTGAAACACCACTTGTGTTGTTCAGAGAAAGTGTGGGCATACAGTGAATACACCTATTTGAGTACTGTAATAATTATTGTTATGGCAAGACTTGACCAACTAAATAAAGAGAAACGGAAGTTAAACAATCAGGAACTTTGAATCAAATCTGTCTTTAAGTGTAGGCACAAAAACCATCAAATACTATGATGAAACTGACTCTCATGGGGACCATCCAGAGAAAGGAAGACCAAGAGTTGCCTCTGCTACAGAAAATCAGTTAATTACAGCCAGAAATCAGCAGTCAACAGAACCTCAGATTAGTCCACATAAATTTTTCACCGAGTACAAGCAGACGCATCTTAACATGAACTGTTTGGGGGAGACTGTGAATCAGGCCTTCATGATTGAATGGCTACAAAGAAACCACTACTGAGGGAGACCAACAAGAGGAAGAAAGTTGTCTGATCCAAGAAAGTAAAGGATATAAGACCAGTGAAAATCTGTATTTTGGTCTCATGAGTCCAAATTTGAGATTTTTGGTTCTAACTAACTGTGTTTTTGTGAGATGCAGAGAGGGTGAATGTATGGTCTCTGCATACATAGTTGAGTAGGGGTGCTGGTGATTCATTCAGAATCCAAGGCAGGCATGGCTACATAAGCATTCTGCAACAATATGCCATCCAATCTCTCCAAGTGATGGTGTGCTGCATCAGGTGACCTGGCCTCCACAACTGCTTCGAACTAAAAAACAATTGACATGGTTTGTGATAAGTTGGACTGCAACATGAAGGAAAAGTGCTTAGTATATATGGGAACTCCTTTAAGACTGTTGACAGATGACAGATGACAACCTCATGCAGCTGACTGAGAGAATGACAAGAGTGTGCAAAGCTGTCATCAAAGTAAATGGTGAATACTTTTGGTTTGCACAAACAAAATTAGCATGCTTCCTACCCTTAGGGAAGGAAATATAAAGATGAATTGAGGTAGGAATAGCTCAAAGCAAAATATATAGGTTTGAAACCCCTTTTACTTGCTATTGTTTTAAAAAGTACCAAACTTTTGTGCTGCTTTTGGAAGTCAAAAGGAGCTTTTATCTCTAGTTGTACAAAACTAGACTGGTTTATCAGAATGTCTAACAGTTACACTGAAACTTTGCACAAAACTTCTGATACACAATATAACTTTTGTACATGATGTGTGGCTTCTAATGTGAATGAGCAAAATGTATTTTATTTCAACTGAAATTAAAAACAGAATCGTGAAGCCTCCCAGAAATTGACTTAATCATTACATTTCAGCATTGTAATTACACCCTTTTTAGTTATTAGGTCTTCGTTTATTTCTAAAATTCCAAACAAACAATTTCTGTAAGTATTTTGTTATTAAAACCTGCATTTTATTTTCACTGAGTATCCTGTATTATTAGTAGAACTATTAATGCATGTCTATCATTTGTAACAAACAAAACCGTTAGAATTTTTTTTTGAAAATTATGATCTTTTTCATGATGATGATAGGCTTGCACATGTTAGGAGTTGTGGCCTCTTTGTACCAATATGGCAGCTGGGCTGCAGGCATTGTGGTATCTACATCTATATACTCTATAGTGCTACACGACCCTAAAAAAGTATTGAGCCATAAACATTAATATCACCATCACCACCACCAAATGTACAAGCCAGGTGAGCACAACTTGTAAAGATTTACTGGTACAGCTGCTTTTAGGATGGATAAGAGTAGAGCAGGAAATAGCAGTTTCAAAAGTGCAACACATGAAGGTGAAATGAGGCAAGAGGAACTCAAAGCAAAGTTAAGTTAGAAGAAAACTCAAATAACTCAGAGGGTACTGTAGTCGGCTCAAAAACTACTGTTACAAGAGGGAATAAGAGAAATAGCACACTACTCCACTAGCCACTTAGCACTGCGTGATAGACACAAGATTAGAGAGTAGTAAGGAGTTGAAATGTCAGACTTTGGTAAGAACGTGCTTCCATTGAGATTCACAGCCATTCTTTTAATCACTGAGTCATACGATGCTGTGTGTAACACTGCCAAGGTGTGTATGTACGAGTGCGCATACTTGTGTGTATTATCATGAAAAGAGAGAGGTACCTTTAATGGAACCCCACATCCATCTCATCACCGCTCCAAATTTAAATGAGACATTTTCCCTTCTTGCCTTTTAGCGATGGGGCATATTAATAAGCTGAGAAAAGATGCTGAAAGGTTAGGCAACTTTTTTTTTTTCATACCAGGAGAGAAATTGCACATGTACTGGCGAAAGCTCTAGGATGCTTTAGATGTGGTGTGTGTGCGGAGGTGAAGCAGGAGGGCATAAGAGATTATACAAAGTTGTGTGGATCAAGGAGGGAAAGCTTAATCAAACACTAGTTAGAGTCCATTTCAGTGGGGATAGTTTCAGCAGTCAGCCACTCTTTCACCTTCTGGAAAACGCTTGGACACCAATCCAGTGCGTTCCTTTCAGTCTCCATCACACCTACCTTCTCTCTTTTCATTACATTGCGTCTCTTCCTTCTTTCTCTGTCCCTCTGCTTCTCTCAGTCCTTATCAGAAGGTGACAGAATGGTTTCGCAGTACAGCTCAGAGTCACTCTGCAAAAGGCCATGAGCGACTCATTCCCTTTTTAGAGAGTGCTTGTCATTCCTTAATCTCTTTTAATTCTCTCATTCCCTCATTTGCAGGTGGAAGCAGTGGTGTTGGAAGGCGGCACTATTCTCTGATGTTGTTGTCACTTTCACAACGGAGCTTGTTATCACCTTGGCTCAGTGTAAGGGTGCCTTACTTGGCAACTTCTCACAGGCATGATTAAAGCCTGGAGAATAAAGTGGAGCGTACTGCTCTATGGTGATTTTAACAATGATGATGAGATGGACTCATACGTGCAGATGTCTGTTTGCATGTCAGTGCGCATGCATGAGCATAATACTGCTCTTATCATGTGCTGTTTTACTCTAATTATAAACTTAGCCCTAAAAGTAATCACTAATAAATTTGCTTGGGACTGGCTTGGTACTAACATCTCACTGGTTCGCATTCTTTAATATTATTATAAAAAATAAAAAGCTCCTGCTTCAAACTGCATTCATCTCTTTTGTGGTTTATCAGAGCTTCGTCAGAGAACAGCTGCCAGATTAGTTCAGCTAAATGGGACGCTGCAAAAGCCACAGTTTTGATGTATACATGTTACCCATTATTTTCCAAGTAGGAATCACTTCTGCAAAATATAGCTCTATACTAATACCTTCAGTTGATCTTTTTCAAACCGTGTCTTCACCTTTAAATGTTTGCGGCAGGTCTCCTCCCCTGCATAATTCTGATCACAGACTCGAGGGGGAAAAGAACAATAATAATAAAGTCATTTTCAGATCTTAGTCAGGTACTTTGTACAATTGCCAATCAGGATATCAATTCAGAGTTGCTGTTGTATTAAGTCCATCTGGCATTCATCCTAAGAGTAAGAGCCCAGAATTTGTTCCATCACCAGCCTGACTATGGTCAGGTGGTTTTTGCGGTCAGGAAATTGAATAAAATGTGTGGAGGGAAAAGAAGAAGAAAAACTGTGATACTGTGTGTAAAAAAAATGAGAAGCACTCAGAAGAATTCTGTTAGCTCGAAGCACATTATCACGGACCTCCAATGCTTGCTGAGCAGTAGTAGACTGTACTTCCTCCTACTGTGATCAAAAGTGCCATCAAGAGTCTGTGTGGATTAAACAGTAATGATTGCACTCTTTGAGAGACCTTTATTTATCTGCTTGATATATTATTGCGTCTAGTTTTTCACTCCTACTTCCTATCTTAATCTACTATACCCTCGGGTCACCATCGTTGTCTTGCTTCTTATAAACCACCACTCACTGCACTTGTTTCCCTTTCCTGTAGTTCTTTAGAACTACATAGAACATAATTAGCCCACGCAGTAAGCTGATTGATGTTGCCATGTCCGTTCAAACAAACAAACATTCCTCCAATTAGCGTCTTATTTTTAGCCACCACGCACAAGCTGATGGAGCACAAACTCTTAATATGTTAACAGGTTGCCAAGCACATACAGCCTTTGATTCTTACACATGTCTGTCCAGCATTTATAGAAACTGTTCGCCTGTGCAAGCAGTGAGGGTGTGAAAGCAAAAGGCAATAACAATGGCTGTGATTAAGTGTTTTTTTTTTTTACTCTGAGAGCATAGTGGCATTAGGGAACAAATGACAAGCTGTGAAGAAATTGGGAAGTAGACGGTAGGGGAGAAAGGCAACATAGAGAGAAAAAAGGAGTAAGAACACACTGCTAAGTGAAACTCCCATGCCAGAGACTTCTGTGAAGTCTGTGAAGGATGCACCTCCGCTTCCTCGCTTTTCCATTTATTTCAAAACTGACACATTTGAGAGAGATTTTTAAATCATTTATTCCGCATGGCATTATGAATAATTTTCTCTTTCTACATGATTTGACAGAATATTGAATCTAAACACAGTTCTGCGCTCGCTGTTGAGGAGACTTTAATAATGATCATCACTAATATTGATTTTCTCAGTTTGAAAAGTCTTTTTTGAAATCACAGGCTGTCTTCATATAAGGCCTTAGCCCGTCCCCTTTATCCAGTGTAGACATAACTATTTAATCTGCACTCCAGGACTGAGCTCTATTTTCTTTCGACCTGCTCACACACACACGTGCATGCACAGTATGTGAGCTGGTTGACTGAGGAGCAGTGGTGTGCGGTTTGGATAAAGCTTTGATGTGATCCTCATGCGATGAAATGATGAAGATGTTAAGCCAATGAAAACAAAGACAGGCAGAGAGAGAAGAAGAGGAAGAAGGTATGTTGAGATAGATCATCTGAACTTGGACCTCTTGAGACGTGAGCAAGACGTAGAGAGAGAAATGTGACTGAGTGTGTGTGGAGACTGACCCCAAGTGAGAAGGAAACTGTCAGAGAGCTCTATGTGTCGAAAACGAAAGGGAAACTGACAAAGAGAGACTTATCTCAATGAAGAGGATTTAATCACAGTCCCTGCAGTTAACCAATAACATCATTATCCTTCCCCCCGCCCCCGTCTCATTCTATCCATCCACCTCTGTCCCCCCCCTCCCCACACCGACACAGACCGTTGATTCCAGGCAGCTTCCCCTCCCTCACAGCCTCCCCCTTAATGGAAAACTCAAGGTGTTCCGGCTCATTCCATGTTCATCTGAGTCTAACGCAATAACTCTCCAAATGGAGCTTGTTATTCCATTATCACCGGTGTGTGTGTGTATTTGTGTGTCTGTATGTGTGTGTGTGATCCCCTAAGAAGTCCCAGCAGTGCTTTATATTTGAGAACAGAGCCATCAGGTGTCACACTGTGAGGTTTCTCACCGTCTGAGTCACAAAGGATGAGTCAGTCACGGCAGGAGAGCTGATTGGAGAGACACATGTCAGACATCAGCTCTCCTGACCGAGTCAGTCAGTACACAGACCCTCAGGCAACCCCCTAAGTAAGCCTACATTGAAATAATCTTGAAAGATCACCAGGGATTTTCATTCCTGCCATAGAGGGATGGTTAAATACTTCACATACAGACAAAAAGAACATTTAAAGACATAAGTGACACATGGGAAGTTACAAAAACCTAATTCTTAACTTTTACCTGATGCAGTTTCTTTAGAAAATCGTGTAAATTGCTTGTAACAAGACACAATGAGGTAACTGTAACAAGAGGATAACACCAACACAACACACACTTTTGTTGCAAGTTAATTGTCATTTGAAAAAAAGTCAAATAAATACTTTCACCTCACCTTCAGATTTGTTTAACTTGTTAACAGAATAACAGACTAAGTGGTCTGGCAGGGTGAAGTTACATTGCCATGTACCTGCAAAGAGCAACACAAATTAGCAAACAGTCAAACATGAAGTTTAATTGGAAGTAGTTAGGGAGGTTAAAGGCACCCCATTGGCGTTGATTAAAGTTCACGAACATTTACGGGGCTGATTAAACAAACTAACAAACTTAAACACAAACACCTGAGCTGCCAAGGAGGAGGCACATGTAAGACTAGGCTTTTCGTTTCCTTTTACGTGTAAGGCAAAGTAAAGAGAATCATGGGTAACAGCCTGGACATGATATAATATAACATTCTAGGACAGAACATTGTGATTGTACGCTTTGTTTGTTCAGACAGGAGAAATGTCTGAGGTTGATTGGAAGTGATTGTGTGCTACAGTTCCTAAGATTATGTGAAAGCATCACTGCAACACCTTTAAGTGAATGTGTCAAGATGTTTCAGTGGGAAGAAATGTGTTTTATCTTTCATTATTCTAACATATGCAATTGTAAATATGTCAATTTCATAAGTAATCAACATATAAATTGGGCTTTTTTGACAACAGGTCAACAAATGGTTACCATCATGTGAAATTCATGCTGTTTCCTTGTACAATGTTTAAGTGCAGTGTTTCACAGAAATGGCAATGTATGTATTTTGTAATGGTATGACATGCTCAGAGTAATTGGGAGCTAAAATAATGAAGTGAACATGATGCAGTGTCTCGATAAATAAATAAAGCATCGATGGTCTTGTGGTGTAATTTCACAAACGGGCCTACAGGCCACCTTGAAAGTTTCTCCCATGTCATTGATCAACCATTACAATTTCATAAAAAAAACATGTGGGCCTTGCTGCATATTCTAAGAATGGCATGCAGTGGGCCACAGCATTGGTTATGTGGATGGTGGCTATCATCTTTTAATGACAGCAATCCCTGCAAGCAGGTCTAACCCTGATACAAGGTTGCTGAGGAGAGAGCTGTACACCCCGATTTGCTACAGAACTGCTAAATGACGTGGTGAACAGCTTCAAGGTGTTGGTCCGCATCTTCCCAGACAGGGACAAATGTCGGCCAACAACACAAAACACTGGGGACACATCCAAGTTCCACATTTGAGGAGAGACGCCACATTCGTCTACTCATTAATAGACCAGGCAGTGGAGAAAACAAACTCCTGCCCATTCCTGAATGTGGTGCTCATCCTCAACCAGTTTGACCAGAAAGACATCGAAGAGGTGGCTCTGACAGACATTTTTGACACCTCTGATGTCAAGTCTGTGTGTGTCCACTTTGCCTGCAACATGGCAGCCAAGGACCATGACACACGCCTCCTGTCCCCCAGATAAGGACCAAGTCTCTACGACCTACGGTTCCTAAAATACAGATTTTTAAATTTTCATGCTGCAGGAAGTGACGTATCTTGGGAACGAAAGGTCGTAGCGACTCGGTACCAATGGAAAGAGCACCCCCAAAAACGGGGGGTAGGTCAAGGTCCCATCTTTCTACCCACTTCACAGACAAAGTTATTCATGATGTTTGGAAACATGTACCGGACACATGTAACATGTAACGAAATGAGGTTTCCTACCAAGCTCAAAAACAAATACACACCACAATAAAGTGACTTGTGTCCTTGTTCCTCCCTGCCATTGTTGTTTAACAGCATGACAGTGACTAGGTAGCTGTCACGTGACAAATGAACGAGAGATGGATCTGTATGAACGAACGTATTGCTCGTCACACAGCCTAAACCGCCTGTCACGTGACAGCTGGTACAGGACAAGTAAATGAAAAACTCACACTCATTCTGACAATTAATTTATAATGAGTTTTAAGTCCCAAGTTCCCTAAATTGTTTACATGGTGCATTTACTATTATTATTATTATTAATAATAATATTATTACATTTGTTGATGTTTATAGTGTATAACAAAAAATCTAATGTTGGTCTAATTTTCAAAAGTACACTTTACAATATATACACAATAATACTATACACATCCAAAGACCACTAATTAATAATGATTTCATGAATGAATAATGTATGTCAGGTGTCACGTGACAAATGAACAAATGACACAAACCAGACACGCGAACGAATCAATTATTTCTTTGTACTTGTTTCTGAGCCCACAGCCCTGTAGCTGAGCTACAGCCGTTACGTGACAAATGAACGAAAGAACGATCCGTATAAACGAACTGTTGTGCTTAAAAAACAGTTGATTGGATTTTTTCCTTTACTGTTTAAGTAAGTATAAGTGTTTTTTGTTCTTTGTTGTTAAAATATGATAAACAACATGGATGACGGCTGGACAGAGGCGACTCCCACAATCAACAACAGGAGTTTCGTGCCCCTGGTACACCAAATCCGGAATGGGTTCCAAGAGTGGTTTCCCAGGGCCCTCTCGGTGGTCAGGGTTCTGGTCCTGCTAACAGTTTTGCATTTATGGACTTATGAATTTATTATAGTGTGATGATATGGTCCTAATAAGGCTAATGAAATAACAGTTTTGTAATCATGTGGAGTTTAAGAATTATTTATGGGGTACATTAACATACTAAAGTAGGGCAAAGTAAATGTTACACAGGAAAAAATGTGCAATTAATTAACCAATATTACACAGGGTCATTTACATATTAAGTTGGTCACCAGTACGCACATGCTCAGAGTTGCTAAATCTACTCAGTAATTGTGGGCTTAATAACCAATTTACTGTTTGTGGGCTGTGAATGAATGAATGCTGCCCGTTTCCTTCTTATCCCCTGTAGTGCTGGAGTAGGAAAAAAAAGTGGTATCTAAGCAGTGCTGTGATTCACAGCATGAAATTGCTAAATCAGGTTTATCCTGATTCAAATATACTGTACATTAAATGGGATAAACATGTCTGTGAGAGTCACAAATATTCAATCTATGTAATACAATTCATTTTATTTTTCATAAACCTGTGTGTTTATTGCTTTCACACTATACTTAACCTGCACGTTGTGCAGTTTAGTTTAACATTAAATAATACTCCTGGAAGCACCCACCAGCAACACAGCTGGGAACTGTTGTCTCAGCATCTTCTGTAGTTAGCTGTTGGTATGAGACAAGTTTTATTGTATTAGTGTGGGGAAGAATAGGTTTAGATTAAGCTGCACATCAGCACTCTGTCATTTTATGTTACCATCTTCAGGTCTAAGCCTGTCCATTTACCAGCTCATTCCCACATTTCAGGAGTTAACAATTTTCACTTGCAACAATCCTTTTTCATTTTTTACTGCTGTAATGATGCAAGAAAGAAAGAGTGCATGAATAACAGGCTAGATTTAATGAATAATCTGAGACCTTCAGGGGGCCAGACAAGCTCCTTAAGCTACAAACACACAAGGTTCTTTCACTAACCAACATAATTACCCCCCACCCTGAATCCAACATTCGGAAAGAGGAGCATAACCATCTCAACATCAGTTGTACTCTACTGGGGCTGAGAACAGATGGCACCAAGAAGCAGCCAAAAGAAGGCGAGCGGATGTCAGGCGTCACCTATATTTGGGTCTGCTGTTGTGTTATTCTTCTTAGTAACATGCATAATCTCTTTTCTTTTCATTTTGCATACTTAAACTATTACAAGACATTAGTAAAACAAATCAAAAATTGCTTAATAGTTGTCTCAAAAACAGACAATGATGGACAATGGACAGAATTAAAACAATGCATTTATTTACTCTAGTCATATTTGTTAAGTCACAGTAAATATGGTTACCATAACCTAAAAGTAAGATAGAACACACATATAGGTAAATGGTCATTCCCTTCCTGGAAATCTAATTAAAAAACTGCATTAATGTTCATCTATATGTATACCCTAATTTAAATATAATAACACTAATATACATCTTTCCCAAACTTTTGTTGCTCTGTTAATGCGTGTCATAATTGCTTTATAAGTGCCTCATAATTGCAGAATAATCACACTGTAATTTGGAGAGGATGATTTAGAAACATTCAAAACCACAAACTTCAAACAATTCTAAAAAAACAAAACAGTGTTTTTCTTAAAAAAACATCATATTTCTTTTTTTTCACTTCAAAACAACAAAATATGATTTTTTTTTTGTTTGTAGTGTTGGTGGTTTCAAGGCCACTGATCGAGCCCGAGGTGAATTTGACGCTGTAAAAGGTTTGTTGTTCCCAATAGTCCATTGTGTAAATGCTGGAATAAAGTCTTGATTTCTTCAATTCAGCATTAATATGCGTTTGGAGTGTTTGGGGTGAAACAATCCTTTTACCAGCCAGCCAAAACACATTGAATTATCTCCTCTTACAGGCAACAGTTTATATAATATTCCCACTGCTTGGTACAGTTGAATTTATGGACTAAGAGAAACCGTGTTCCTCTGTGTTCCGCTCCTCTTTTCTTCTGTCCTCTTCCACAAGCAGAGTCTGTTCATCTGGAGGAAGATGAAAGGATGACTTTTGCTCATTGATATAAATAAATGGAGAGAGAGAGAGGGATGAGGCGAGGCCGTGTAGGAGGAAAGATATCCTTGGGGCAAAAGAAGGAGTAGGAGAGAGGGATGAGCCGACCACAGGGAGGAGAGGAGGTGGAGGGTGAGGGCGAGAGGGAGGTGGAGAATGAAGAGTGGAGATATGCATAGAGAGGAGGGAAAGAAGAAAGAAAGGGAACGAGAGGAGCAGAGGGAAACAACAGGGAGGAGAGAAACAGCAAAACAAAAAGAGGAGAGACACAAGTGAGAGGAGAAAAGGGTGACGGCGCGAGAAAAAAGAAGCTCCTCACTTTATGAGATTTTCCACCACGTATAATTACAACTATCATCAAAGGGTGCAAGTAATTGAGTGTGCAAATACTGTATGTGCAGACACGTGCGCGTGTGTTTTAAGAAAGTGCACGTTTGGTTGCTGCATACGCACTTGCATATACATTTGCACGCACGTCTGTGCTTGAATTGTCTTGATTTTCAGGAGCTCATCTATCGACTTTACCTACGAGCCTGTGTACCTTTATGTGTGCATGGCTACTCACATTACATGTACCTAGGTGTGTGTGTATGTGTGTGTGCACAGAGCCCTAATCTCCTCCTCTTGTGCTGGTTGAAGTACATTTAGATGAAGCGCCAGTTAACCTTTCTTTCCTGTCTAAAGCCATGGCGTCGTGACATTTTATTAACTGTGGCAGGTGATATATTACCACACTTCCCACAGTAAGATTACATTACCCCTCTGCTTTCTCCCCTTATTCCTCTTTCCAACCACTCCTCTTCATTTCTCCTCTCTTCTACCGCCTCTTCCCTCCTTTTCCCGCCTCCTTGTCCGTCTTTCGTTCTCCCCGCTCCTTCCTACCCGGCTGTATCCACCCCAGTAATTACACTAAAGACGACAGGGGGGCAGCAAGGAAGAAAGAGAGGAACAAAAGGGCAAGAAGATCTCAATGTCAGCCACTTTTTGAGAGAGACACAAGGAGAAAGAGACGAGATGTTCAAAGAGAAACAGGGAATTGAGAGTGACAGAGGAAAAGAGCAGGGTTGAAAGGTACGGAGATACTCTTAAGCTTACTATAGAGCCCTCCTTACCAAGCAGGCAATCGCATCTGGCTGCCAGTGATGGCTGTGTCGCCATGGTCTCCAAGATACATGGAGGACTTTAGTAATAGCACCTTCCAACACAGGAGGGGGAGCACAAGAAAGAGTAAATTGAAAATAGGTTCAACTGCAGTGAGATGAACTTACTGTTGCTGTTGTACAGGTTAGATCTGTTGCTCAGTGTCCATCAACATCCTTACTTCAACAAGGGGAGTGTGACTGATGAGGTTGGGTGTGATGACGCCCACTGATGTGTGAAGGGATAGTTGATGGTTTAGTGGAAAGGATGGACAAAAGGGCAGATGAGTGAAAAAAAAGAAAGAAAGAAAGAAAGAAATGATGTTGGTGAGGAAGTATTTACTGAACAAACAAACAAAGACATTAATCATCTCAGTCGCCAGGTAACTAATGAAGGTTGGACGTAATGTCTTAATTTTCTTCAGTCTCAACTCACTCAGAATAAATACAACATGTTGCTTTATGGCTACTGTCAACTGAGAAATTCTCTTCATTTTTATGTTGTGTATCCTCGGAGAATGTTATGTCTTTTATAGTCTAATAGTCATTCATAGTAATGTCATTTTTTCCCTTTAACTGAGTCGGAGCAAGTGACTTTTCAAAACCACCAACATCATTTTAAGTCGGCACGGAACTTTGGAAGTGGTTCTGAAGAGCAATTAACCTGACATTCACAACAATATGCATATTTAAGAGTTATTACTCCTTTACGTCAACTTATTGTACAATGACCTATACAGGTGCAACAGTGCAGGTTTTTATTGCCATCTCTTTTTCTCTGCCTGCCAAGGCAGGGATATAGTTAGCTATCTACCTAGCTTGGGAGGGAAATTGACATTGACGATTCTTATTAAAAGCTATGATTGGTCAACTGTCTCTCCAAAAACAGCAAAAAAAACCCAGCATTTTCCACAATATCAATTTGGATCAACATAGAGGGTGATCAGAGGTCTGAATCTGAATGGTCCTTTACAAAAACAGAAAAAAAACATTCTCAACAATACTTGAATTTTGAGCCCACCTTATTGGTGTAATTCTGTTTTTGGCATAAATAATTAGGCAAGGATAAATGTTGGCACTTGATATATTGTACCACAGTTATCTTAAAATGTTACATTGAGATTTGTAACAGCAGCCACTGTGGACATACGTGACAAACATCATAATGACATACTAAAATCCCGCAGCCTGACTGAGGCTGAGAGCGACTGGAAGGGACCACGGGAAGGAAATGTCTGCGTTGGCGACTTCTCATTTTACTTTTCTGATAAACCATTGTAATGGTAAAAGTGAATAAGAGTAATGAAGTCAGACTCAGCTACACAGCCATCTAAAGTTTGCCAAAGTTAGTCACCATAAAACACTGGTCATACTAGACCAAGTAAAGCCATATTAGTGTTAGTTATTTTACTTATGACATAGTCTCCCTTTAACTTATCTTAGAGCAGATTTTGTGGATAAATGTAAAGTCATGCAGAGAAGCAGGTGACTTGCATCAACATGAAGAGCAGGAAAGGGCATGTAAGGCTATTAGAACTACAGCGTAATTAATAGCTGGCAAGTTGCTTGCCCAGCCGAACTGTTGGGAGGGGCCTACCTATCACACTAATTTGACAGACAGGTTTTGGATCGGATTTGGTCCACTGAGAGTCGGCCGCTCTCCAGTCCAGTCAGTCACCTTCATAGAGTCTGACACCACACTGCTTTCCTCTAATTCAAACTTCACATCCAATCACTTTTCATTTTCTCATAAATCCTGTTAGATCCCGCCTCCCTCCCTGTACCCCTATTAGGTGATTGTGTTTTAATTTGCAGCAACGAATGAGCTATTAGCTGTCGCTGACACGTTACCCATGTAATGCTGGAAACGAGGAGAGCAGCTGTGACAGTTTATCCTCATTCACTCACTCACTCACTCACTGAGCTGCAGGCACACACACACACACACACACTAAACACTAACTAAATTAAATGCACCTACTTTTGGAAGTGAGATCAACCGTGCTGCCCAAGACTGACTCAGAGCAGAAACACAGAGAGACACGACACGGGGCAGATGAGCAAAGCTGACTTCTGTTTATTTGCTGTTTAAAAAGTTGCCAACACGCTGAGCACATATTCACAGGGTGGCTCAGAGTGTGAAGAAAAGGGACAGAGGAGAAATTTCCGACAGAAAATACATATTTTTTTTTCTTCAGAGAGGAGACACAGGGCTTTAGTTAATTGCGGTTGCAGGAGATGTCAGTGTCTGCTTGGCATCAGAGTTGACTGGCAGTGAGACAGAAACCTTATCAGCGAGATAAAAAAGTGAGAAGGGGATGCAGGAATGGGAAGAGAGCTGAGAAGAAAAAGAGGGGCTGCTAAATGAAATGGAGAAAGAGAAGGAGCATGACGACGGTAAAATAAAAGATATTCTAATTCTGTCTTATCTGTAAAGGTGGAGAAGTTTTATCTCCTTCACTCATCACCTTGCTACTTCAGATCACCAGAGTGGTTTGACTGGTTGCCAGTCAGACATAATGTAATAAAAATACAACCTTTTTTTGGCCTCTCTGCTGTCCGTTTACTTCCCTTTCACAAGCCTCCTCTCTCTCCTCTCTGTGCAGTCCCAGTAGCAGTTTTGACTTTCTATCTTATCTATCCTATCTTCCGCTCTTTCTCTTTGAGCTCCCCCTCTATTTCTCTCCCCAGCGCAATTTCTTTGTCTTAGATGAGTTTCGTGTTGCTTTCATCTGTTTCCCATTTTTTTCCCTTTCTGTGCTCTTTATGTCCTCGTTCCCCTTTCAGCTCTCTTACTTTATATTATTCTGTAGCACCTTTTTGAATATCTCTTCTCCCTTTGCTGCATTCCGCTTGTACTACTCCAATCAAATTCTGATCACATCTTTATATCAAAGATACCAACCTTCCAGGAGGGACTACTTTCATGTGATGGAACTTGCTTATAATCCTTTCAAAGCTAAAAAGCCAAGGCTGAATATTACCACTCAACATTATTGACCTTCTACTTACACAACACTTCTTTGTCAGTTTTCTGACTCGTACTTACTGTTCTCGGTGTACCAACTACAAGCAGTGAAAAGCAGCAACATTTCCACATGAGGTCAACAGTGGCAGCTGGTAAATGAAGAGGGCATAATGTCAATGTGATAAAAGTGCTGCATGTTCACAGTTCAATATATTATTTAACACTTTGTATTATATTGTATTATCTATATTCTTCTCCTGGTTTAAACTCAAGGTTCAACTTGAACTTTTTCTATCAATGACAGACACACTGTGAGCTGGTTATATGTCCGATAAAGGCGAACCAACCTTCCTAAGTTGTGCTTAATGTTATTTTAGGCGATAGATATCAATTCTTATGCTTTGTGATACTGATTCCCATTCTGCTGGAGATGTCTTCTCATACAGTCCCCATTTTTCCTGCTTTTTTATGGCTAACAGTACCCTTTGTCCAGATTGTGGATATGGGCTTGTTGGCAGAGAGTCTGGTATATTAGCTGTGCTGTCTTAAGTCCACCCAGGAGACCCAGAGAGTGTCCAACATGCAAATATCTGTGTAAATATTCTACACCATCCATAGTATGCACAATAGAACGCCATCTCTACCGTCACTGGTAACACCTTATAATGATTATTGTAAAAAAAAAAAAGGTTAACTTAATTTTATTATCTTATAATGTTACATTAATGTTAACAAACAAAGAAATCACAACTAATAATGTTTACTAGATTATTCGATTAATGTTTATAGATTATTATAGGCTTATTAACAAATAACAAATATTTAATATAGTATAAAAAATGTGTCACTTTATGACCCACATACATTAAAAGGACACTACCATGGGGCTGCGCTTGGCTCAGTTGGTAGAGCGGCCGCCCCATGTGCGAAGGCTCGATCCTTGCTGTGGAGGCCCAGGGTTTGTGTCCGACCTGTGGCTCTTTCTCACGTGTCTGTTTTCTCTATCAAAATAAAGCTTGAAAAAAAATTTTTTTACTTAACTTTAAGTAAAATTACAACTATTGTAAAGCTATAACTTTAACTAATGAGCCATTTATTCCCCTCTGTTTTTTTGTTCTCAGGGTGGTGCATCATTTTATTCAATAAAAAGTTTCACTGAAGAGGTCAAAAGGCTCTTTGGACTAACAAGCTGTGGGTGAGATTTGAGTCGTTAATTTGAATTCACACATTTTATTTCAATGACATATACAATAGACCCCTGTCATGCAAATGCCTGCAAATCATATTTATTGTCCTCCATGTTGAAATGGCATGTTTCTGTTACAGTAACCCAGAACGAGAAGGAGGAGGGTGAGGCGAGGCGTTGGCAATTAGCAAATACACCACAAGATGCTTTAACAGTATGATAATTATGCATTTTTGAGTGGAAAAACAACAAAATAAGAGAAGATTCATATATTATGAGCTAATCGAGTTTGTATGTTCTGTGTAGACTTTCTCATACAGAAACACATGAGGTCTTTCTGAAAGCTGAGACCATGGAGAGTGCAGACGTTCAAAATGAATTGTGAAAAAAGTCTACGATTGTTGCCTCACTTTTTGTGCTTATGTAATGAACATATTTGGAAACAGTACTACAGAATTACCATGACATCAAGGTTTGTCATGTTTTCCATATCAAAAACTCTGAACATCACATCACATTGTATCACCGTTTCCTGCAGCTTAATAGACATTTAGACCACAATTTTTTAACCTTTCACTTTTACTTTGCAATGTACCGGCCAATTTGTTTTAGAATTCGCCACTCCGCTATCTGATACAATCAACTCTCCAAATTCTCTGTCTTTTTCTAGCCTCAAATCACTTTTCTGCCCTGATTGCACAGCTCCCTTGCATGTCACAGTTCAGGAACACATATGAGTACAAATTAGTATCTTACATTACTATTTAAGAAAGTTTAATGTTTATAGGCATCAGAGCAACATGCGGTAATTCTTATAATTAATGATATTACCCAGTAATAAGGGGCAATTAGGGCATCTTAGTAAAGTTGTCACTTAGAAATAGAACTCTTTTGGGTTGATTGATCTGCTTAATGATAGTGGTAGAATTAATTGAGTCAGTGGAGATAAGTGGCTGTGCACTGATCATCCAGTGACTTTCAAACCATTGATTTGTCCTTTATTAAGATGCTGTTAATGGAGGGCAGGGTTGCAGTGGTTATTCTGACCTAAGCCAACAAGTATTACCTGTTCCTTTGGCTGCAGCTGATTAAAGCAATAACAGTTTAATTATTAACACAGTTTACATTAGGATATATTTGTTAGCATTAGTAGCAGCAGTAGTAGTGATAGCAGTAAACTGATTAGTGGCGATATGAGTTATGATGGAGGCCTGTTATGTGTCTTTTTATATGTCATATGTCCTTGTCTCTGATCAAAATTAAAACAATGCAAACAATGCTGAAGATAAGTCCATCCATGTTTTACTAATCCATGTCTGAGTGTGCCTGCTAACACTGCAGCAGATGATTAAGCAGTGTGGTGCATGGGGAAATCAAACCAGGAGCTGCATAACTAGAGATAAATAAATACTGGAAATCAAATCTCACAACTTTTGACAATAAACTAAACAGTTCTTGGCTCAGCCTAATGTTTTAAACCTGTCTACGTTAAATTTTAAAAGTACTAATTACATGGGGAAATCAAACCTGGAGCTGCATAACTAGACATAAATAAATACTGGAAATCAAATCTCACAACTTTTGACAATAAACTAAACAATTCTTGGCTCAGCCTTATGTTTTAAACCAGTCTACTTTATATTTTAAAACTACTAATTGCATGGGGAAATCAAACCATGAGCTGCATAACTAGAGATAAATAAATACTGGAAATCAAATCTTACAACCTTTGACAATGAACCAAAGCCTTACTTTAAATTTTAAGATGATCAAAACAAAACAAAAAACAAAAAAAACTGACAAGGTAGTCATTTTAAGTTTGAGGTTTAATTAAACTAAGTGTATAATTAGTATAATTTCCTTAACTGGGTTTAAGATAGAAGTTTCTTTCTGCTTATTTCTTTCTTAATTTCTACATGTTTATAGTGTAACATTTTATTGTATTCATGCTAAATCCATCATATAAGAACTGAATGACTTGTTGTGTGTCCCTTGCCTACTCTATATGCATAATACACATGGATAGGAATGACTAGCATCCTGGTTGAAACATTTGAAATGGCTGAATAAGTTGAAGTGGAACTCGAAATACAATAAGTGTCAGAGGTTAAAATTGTAGTTTCATTTTAAGTGGGGGCACTGAATAAAGTGCTAATTGGAAGAATTTGAAGTATGAATTGAAAGTGCTGAGAGGAGTTAAAGATAAGTGAAGTGTATCATTCTTAAAAACAAAATTTTTACTTTATATTATAATATCATTTATTTTCATTCATACCACCCTTGGACTTCTTTCAAAGCAGAATAAAATACATTTTCATCCAGGTCACTTTCCTCTTATATTCCTATAATAGCCTCTGTATATTCACCACTTTTAAATAATTATAGGCCAGTTAGGATTTTTTTTACTGACAAATAATATTTGATTTGATTTGATTATCAATCAGGTTTTAGGAAAAAAACACACTTCAACTACAGCAGGCTTAAAAGTTTGATTGATGATTTCACTGAATCTTTGGACAACAAGCAACACTGTGCAGCCCTTTCCATTGACTTATCTGAGGCTTTTCACACTGCCGGTCAGGCAGTACTGAAGCATTGACTTCTCGTTATTGGACTCCCAAGACAAACTATCCATTAGTTTGAAAATAATTTATCGAAGAGATCACAGTGTGTAGGCTAAAGACATCACCTGTAGCTCCTTTAACAAATGTGTGCCCCAAGGTTCAATCCTAGAATCAGTTTCATTAAAACAGGATCTATCAACAGGCACCCAATGCAAAGTTCACTTTTTTGCTGATGATACTGTTATTTATTGCTCTGCTCCTACACAGTATCATGCTCTCTGTCACAACTGGCTTTTGATACTGTACAACAAACCTTTTATGATTTGAAATTGATTTTGAATGCTTTACGAAGACAAAGATAAAGCCCTTGAACATTCCATCTTACCTATATCAACACAGTTTGATTGGGTTAGTTTGCTTTTCTTTGGTGCAAAGGGGAGAAGTGTTGCTGCTACTTTACTGTCTGTTATTAACTGTGGTGATGTTATATACATGCATGCATCTTCTCAATGTCTTCATACATCAGATACAGTCTGCCATGTGAGCATTGAGGCTCATTACATATCTTAAGGTTCATGTTCAGTCTTGATTTGTAAAAATCAACAGTTCATTGGTTTTATGCCCTTAGTTATATTTTCAAGTTCTAGTTTAAAAAGACAAACTTAAATAATGTCCTTAAATAACAATAACTTACCATGAGGAACAAACTGTTCAACACAAGAAAAGTCACTAGAATAGACAGAAGGGAACAAGAACAGCTCACCTGCAAAAACTGGTGAATACTGTGGCACCAGTACTCATTATTGCTCACTGTATGCTACGGTCGATTGGCCCGCATTGTCTCTCCATAGATTTTATCACTGGCACGCCCTTATTTATAAGCCAATTCTTAATTGTCTTCTTTCATCCCTATGCAAATTAATCCACCTGGAAAATGCTGGAAGTCACCACCTCTGCTCTGAGATATAGTCACACGGCTGACTCTTGCTATCTATCCCTGTCACCTGTCTTGAAATAGTAAAAAAACAAAAAGGCTCTTTTGTTATGCTGCTCCTGCAGGTTTGAATTTGTTGTAGAATGATTTGGTTCTGAGGGATGGAGTTTTAAAAAATACATCAAAGTTCTGACTGAGCCATGTGCCTCTGTGTAAACCGGGACACGATGACCTGAGTCTTATTTTGCATACTCATGCTGTGATCTAAAATCTAAAATCTTATTGTCTGCAAGTGCTGCATACAATAAGCATAATAGAACTTTGTTTAATGTGCTTCTGCTTGTCTTGTTCAGGGCACTCTTATAAAGGAGATTTATAATCACATTTTAAATAAATAATATCGATCTTCATTATAGTGAAATGAAATCCTATAACCACCACAGGCCACAACAGTCTACACTCTGCATTCAAAGACACCCACTTGAATCATACTCTTCATCTGTTTCCTGTAGAGTCTGTTCCCTTTAAAATTCGAGGTGCAGGTGTTGAATTGATGGAATGCATTGAAAGACATTTCAGCCTTTTATCTGTTCATAATTCAGCATAGGCAGCCATGACACCTAACCCAGATAAATACTATAATTATCATTTCTGCCTCTCACAGCTCACCCGTCGATCGTCTGTCGTATCCATCATGCCTACACAAACACAGAAATGCACATATACCAACACACACACACACACACACACACACACTGTTTTGATCTGTCAAATCTGTATCCATCATAGCAAGTCAAAGTGAGATTTAGTACAGCGCCCTGGCAGGGTAACCACACTGTGGGCGAGTCCATATTAAATTGTCTGCTGAAGTGGGCCAGATTGTGTTAGGCCGGTCTCTCCATTCATCTACGCTAATGCCCTTTCTGCCTCCATCCATTTCACAAGCTGAAGGAGACTGGAGAGAACAGAACAGGGCCCAGGAGAGAGGGGGAGAGAAAAAATGAATGAAGGGGAAAGTGAGAAAGGAAGATATTTTAAAAGTAGAAAGAGAAGAGGGCTAAATAATAAGAAAGGGAAAAGGAGAGGAATAGCAAACATGGACAATGGGTGTGGGAGAAGCAGGTAGACTGTGACATCGAATGAAGTAATTCTTTTTTTTGGGTCACTATGTGCGATTAACTACATTTTTATTTCAACATTTGTTGGAGTTTTAAGTGGGAAAGCCTGCAGCTCCTTCTGTAAAAGCAACATGAACGAACCAAGAGCTAATGGGATGAAACGGCATGCCATGTACACTACATAGCAGCAGCTATACTAACAAGGCTCTATGGTAATGAGCTGGAGTGGGAGAGAAAACACAAGTATGAGTGGACACACACAAACACACACACACACACGCCAGCATGCTAAGACACTATCAGCATGCTCTCATTTTGCCATTACCACTTTTAAGTGTTTGTTGCTATGGCAACAGTGTGATTTATTTCCCAATTAAGAGTTAGTGAACTTGCTCACGTACAACCAGTAATATCAAGCTGCACATAAATTACCTTCAAGTGTAATGTCAATATCACCATTTCGTATCTCACAAACAAGCAAACTTCTTTATCAAGAATTCACTACTTACTAATATTCTCTAATAATTGTGTGCCACGTCTGCCGGGCAATTAATGTGCTCGCTAAAAAGGATGAAATTCAGCGGGATTCACGTCGAATAACAACCTCTTTCATCCATCTAGCTTAAAATGAAGATAAACAACGCACGGATGGATGAGAGAGTCGGCAGGCAGGTGGGAATGTAATGGAATCAATTAGGCAAACACTCATGATTTATATTCTGTGTTGATAACAAAGAAAGCTTAATTTACTTTCTTTTCCCTTCTTACTGATATCATTTGTTTCTAATGTTTATGCGC
Source organism: Larimichthys crocea (assembly GCF_000972845.2). Classification (NCBI taxonomy): domain Eukaryota; kingdom Metazoa; phylum Chordata; class Actinopteri; family Sciaenidae; genus Larimichthys; species Larimichthys crocea. The sequence goes on from NC_040020.1 coordinate 38,626,968, forward strand.
TGATAACATATGAATCTCATTCCCGCTTGTGACATATAAGCTGCAGCAGTGCCCGTCTTTCTATTCCCTCGCTGGGCTCGTGTGTGCGACGTGCATGTGAGCGTATAAAGCAGAAGTAATTATTAATTATTAACTCCAACTAAAATGTTAGTGCATATATTAGCACTGATTCATGAACATGAAGGCAATTCCTGCACGCGTCTGGTTGGAGTAGATTATGCGTTCTGTTTGTATATGTGCATCTGCGTGTTGACATGAAAAATGTTTGCACATCTATGGATGTGAGGAGGGGAAAAAAAAGCCCCTCGCTTGCCTAAGTTTGCAAATGGTAATCTAACATTCTTCTGTAATGAAACCCCTCTGTCCCTCTTTCTTTTTTTTTATTCCCCTCATTCTCTCCCTCTCTCTTCTCTTGCTCGCTGCAGTGTTATTGAGAAGTAGAACTAGTCTGGCCCTCATTAATGTCCCTGGCATTCGTTTGGCTCTGCATCTCTCTTTTCCCCTCTCCAGCCTCTTACAGCTTCATCCCACATTCTACCCATGCCATCCTCGTACGCGCAACACTAGCAGGCTTCAACTGCAATTAGTACCTGTGTTATCACACACACACACACACACACACACACACACACACACACACTGCAAAGGCATTTAAGTCCAGATCTTTTTTGTGCCCAGCACCACTCTTCACTTCCTTCACCCCTGCAGCCCTTTCAATAATGATGGACTTGTTAGTCAATAATTAGACAGCGTAATAAGCATTCAGTTGGTCCAGGGAAACACTTGGGATGCCATGTTCCTTTCCATTAGGGCTTTATTATATGCCAGTTCACTTTGACCTCAGAGGAAGACTGACATAACACAACTCTGTTGGTGCATGATCATATTTCATGACGGGTTTAGGCTTGGTGATTGTGGAAAATATTGTGGTGACAAGGTCAGGACACCTCCAGTCTAGGGCTAAATGACTCTTTGGAGATTAGGTAAGATAAAGTCCCAAAGGAACACTGACCAAAGTTTACTTCTGTTTTGTTTCATGTGATATGCTGGAAGCCAGCCATATGAGAATTGTGTACTGCACAGTGTTGATAAGTTCTATCAATTTGTACAATCTGATACTGTTGTTGGTGTTAGTCTGCAAAGGCTAAGAATGGTCCCAGTGTCTTATTAGCTCCAATATGAATCTTTCATTTAGATCTCTATCACAGAACCCCTAAAACTAGGCAAAGTCATTACCGTTTTCACTTTTTCAATCTCTTGGTCTTTTCATGTTCCAAGATCAGTCCTTTATCCCTCGCGTTCTATTTTTCATCACAACTTTATCCTAATTCATACCCTCAAACACTCTTTAAACTTGAAGAAATGAGAGCCACATCTCTTGTAAAATAAAAAAAAATAGGAACTAGGTCCGGGGTGATCACCAGAAAGTTTCTGACATGCAGAATCACCCTTAAGCTGATGCTGAATGTTTTAGAGCAGGCTGGTCTCTTTTTCTGAGTGGGATAAGACGGCTCTTGTGTCTGCTTGTCTGCCGGGGCTTTGGCGGTAGAGAAGAGTCAGCTACCTGTTCTGCTCTCCCCTCTCATCTCTTCACACTAATTAGAGAGAACTGGGTTTAAGTCTTAGTGGGGACACACTTCCTCTGCTTGCACACAGCTGGGTGCGCGTATGTGTATTCATCAAAGTGTTTTATGAAGATCCTTTTTGTCTTAATGTGTCCAGAAACATATTTTTAGGTCAACATTTTATCAGACTACAATGTGCCAACATTGTGTGCGTGTGTGTGCATGTGAATCGTTTGCAGTGCGGTGGCAAGGCACCGCAGGCGATGATAAGGAGGGGGCTTAAGCAGTGGGCTCTCTAGGCCTAATCACTGCACACATTTCAAAGGCGAGAACGCCAATTAAAACGGATACGGCTCAATATGGGCTTTTGGGCTGCCACAGCGAAGAGCAACACATCCAACATGAAAATCAATCACACCCCTCCCCCCCTCCCCATCTCCTGGTCAGGAGAAGCGGTTTGCCAGCTGGTGATCTGAGAGGAACCTCTGATAAATACGCAGGCTCTATAAAGGGATGCGGCAGGGGCAAGCTGGAAAAGACTCGTGAGGTCGTAAAGAGAAGACAGAGCTTTGCGAGTCCCCAATCATCGTGTGTGTGTGCAGGTGTATGTTGGGGATCAGAGGACCTGTGATCTCAACTCTTAAAAGTAGGTGGAAAAGTAAGTGAGGAGGACTTTGATATATATATGAGGAGGATGAACTGTCAGGATGAGTCAATTCAGTATTCCTAGTAGCTCTGAAACCTACTTTATTTCCTTTTATTTGTCATTAAGAATCCACATCATACCAACATTTGACATAATAAAAGGACATATAGTCCATATTAGTCAAGTTAAAGGAGCAGGTCGACATTTCAAGAAAACCTAGTGTCCAGATGGGAAAGATCAATACCTCTTTCCCATCTGGACACTAACTAACTAGAAGTTGGTTAGCTCAGCTTAGCACAAATAAACAGCGAGCCAGTGCCGGTCACAAGGTTCAAAAATTCCACCTACCAGCTCCTCTAATGCCACCTAAAAAACCTAAAAGTGTAAAAATGACTAGTTTTACAGGAGTGCTATGGTCAAGAAGGCCAGGTCTGTCCTGGGCTGCCCCCTACAGTAGATGTCATACTGTAGATGAAGTGGGGGACAGGAGGATGTTATCAAAGCTGACATCCATCACGAACAACTCCTCTCACCCCCTGCATCACCCTCCTTCAGCTACAGACTGCTACTCCCACCATGTAAGAAGGAGCTCTACCACAGGTCCTTCATTCCAACAGCTGTCAGACTCTTTAACACCAGCATGAGTTTTTGACTTTTTGTGTATATGTCTTAATTGTGAGTAATTTCTTATCCACCTTGTGTATACAAACTGCTGACAAGTGAATTTCTCTGGTGGGGGAAGTCTATCTTATCTAAGTGGCTGGGCACAGTCACATTGTTTATCTGTTTCCTTTGGACAGAGCCAGGCGTTCCCCTAGGCTAACCAGCAGCTGACTCTAGCTATATGGATATCATACAGGAAAGTGGTATGAATTCTCCAGTAGTAGAAAATAACAGTTTTATTCTCATTTACTCAAGTACTGTACTTTGGTACAATGTTTCTACTTCAATACATTTCAGACACTAATATTGCACTTCAGCTGAAGCACTACCTTTATGATTTTATCATAGAAATGTGTTGTTAAAAGGTAAAACCAGTGACTCCAGAACAGGCTGTCTATCGTGTTTCTGTGTGATTTCTTTTCGGAGCTTCTCAGACGGATTCATTGAAAGAGCTGTTTGAGACTGAAGAGGTAAAATGATTCAATATTTTAGACACACACGCAGACACATTCACATTGTTCTACTAGTACTTTTACTTCTTTCAACACTCTCATGTAGCACTCAGCAAGAAAGCAAACAAATGCATTTGTCAAAATCATGAACCTTCCTTTATTCGATAGAATCATGATCACATACCAGATAAACAATTATGTGACATTTTGCAATCAATCAAAAATTAAAAAAAAAAACTGACAATACACTCAACCAGCATCTTGTAATCAATATGTAAACATATTTAATTATGAACGGAAAAGGTAATGGATTGATTTCTACCTGATTACAGTGCAGTAATAATTCAAAAGCTTCAGCATCTATCTCCAAAAACAGATTTTTCATTTCAGTGGTATGTGATTGTTTGTTTGTGCACGTCTCCTAAAACTCAGGGCGAGGGATCACGAAAACCTGCTGTAGTTCTTCTCACTGAAGTGAAACGCACAGGCTACACAGGAGCTGACGTTCAGTACCTTGTTAATGTGTGTGACTGTGCGTTTCTACAGATGTGTGTGAAGGCTAATACGCTCTGACAAGCTGATAACATATTTCATGTCATATCGTTTGACATCATTAACTAATAAAGATTGATTGCCCTTTGTTCCCCAGCAATGAGTGTTTGCACTATTGCCCTGCCGCCATGGTGTGTGTGTGTGTGTGAGAGAGAGAGAAAGAAGGAAAAGGGAGTGTTTTTTAAAAGCTTATGGCTTTCCAATCCACAGGTCAGACACTGGCTGGACCCAATCCTCTCCCATGATGCTTTGCAAGCGGAAATCTTTGAAGTACTCCAGACGGTGGCTGAGAGACAGAAGGAGAATTTCATATAGGATGTGCTGTACTCTGACATACACACTTATGACATACATCTTTGAGTGCGAGGCAGGTGCTGGCTAAATGCTGACAAATCAAGTTCAAACTGGAGGTCTGGCTGCAATAATTCTGAAAATTAAAAAGGGGCCTTCCACCAATTTTACGCATGAGGATCAATTTATTCATCACGAGCAGTGCAAACATCTTCTGGCGGCGTTTGAAGGAAGATAAAGAAAAATTACACTGATGATGTCATTAGGGTTATCTTGGCCTTCAAATTTGCAACAGAAAGCTGTATTACAAACATGGTTGTAGAGTTTGAAAGTTGTGAACATTTACTGGTAAGGGGAAGACGCCACTGAGTTGCAGTATAGTAGGATCCAGTCTTTTTAGAACTTGATCCATGCTAGGGACTGAAAGTCAGGATTATCTCACCCTCTGGTGCTTTGATTTGGACTTCTCTTTTACAAATCTGTCTCTCAACTTCGTGATTTTGCAATACTAGTAGTGCCCCTTTAAAATAAACCAATGTTTTACAAATAAATATCGTCTGTGCACATGACTGCATACTCACAAGTTAGGTTTTTGGCCTTCCGCTATCTCTTCCTTGGGGATGGAGTAGAGAGCCTCATATGTGCGCTTCTCTCCTGATCCATGGATGGCATAGGAGTTCATCTTGTTGATATTGGGAGGGAAGTACGACCAGGGGACGAGAGCCTCACCTACCCACCTGTCTCCTGTGATCTTGGTGTTAAACACCATGGGCAGTTGTTGCTGGAGAAAAACAAAAATAAGATATACTTAAACAGCCAACTCAAAGTACTGCTGCCCCTTTCAATAACTCCCTTGATGTTTACCCACCAGGAATGCCTGGCCAACTCCTGACAGCAATAATATCAGGTGCTGTCCATGTCTAGAAAGAAAACACAGTTTGCGTGTTTGTATTAAGACTGTATATGCTGTCTAACATATGGTTGATGGTACAGCAGCTTAGTTCTGTACTTACGGACAAAGCTCCACCTCTAGGTAATTTTCTGTAGTACTGTCAAGGAAGAAGGACTCCACAACTGAGAAGAATAAAAATAATTGAATCAAGATAAAAACCTTTAATCCTACATTTAAAAGGTGTTATTAACCTCAGTGGCACCAATTCCAGGGAAAAAAAGACAATAATTCAATAATCTGAGTCATTTATTTGAAGTTATAGTTTCACAATATTATGCAAAAATGACAGATATATTAACTTTCCAATAAGATATGAAGACCAGCACACCCACTAACCTAGCAGCATGCTCATTATCTACTTGGATTATAATGGGATTGGTTTCCAATCTAATAAGTAACATTAATGAGGCCAAATATGTGGGGCTCATTAACCGGAAATCGAACTTACTTAAGGTCAATTAGATAGGATTGTTATTACTCAACCTCATCACTGGGTTTAATTGCTGTGTCACCATAATAATGATAATGCAATTACTATTATGGCCTCATAAACAGAGCTAGTCCCTCATCTCTCCAACCTCAATGGACTATATTCATAATTTTATCTCAGCTCTCAAAGCGGCCTAAAATTGCATCATACTGAATGAATACTTAAATCCTGACTGGAATAACAACTATGGAGGGGTGGGAACCATGAAAGCAACACATGTACGATATAACGCAATACTTTACAATAGGCAATAAATGTGACCTTTGCAAGCTGATAATATCAAGTTGAATCAACAGTATGGAGACTGGAGTCTGTCACTGGAATGAATACAATAAATACACAACTAGTTTTCGTAATTATATCACATGGTCACGCATGACATGCATCATTTAATCCGTCAATGAATCCCTAAAAGCTCTTGCTACAGATATATTTGCATGTCTAGAGAACCTTAAATACGGCATAGCTTGAGTTACGACTACTTTTAAATTTTTTATTTTTTTTACCCACCTTCATAATCCCAGAGTCCAGGGAAAGGCTGACTGGGGGGTCCTGCAGGAGCTGCTGGATCATTGAAAAAGGGACCGGACACCTCTATGATTAACCCCCCTTGGCCAGGAGAGAAAGTGATGCTGATAGGGTCATGATTCACAGGATTGCTATCCCAGGTGTTCTGGATCGAAAACTGCATTTGCGTGAGAGGACTGAAAGACAAAAAATGAAATCAGAGTGATAATCTGCCTTGTGACACACAGCAGCAATAAACTATAGACTTACAGAGATTCATAGCACAGCAGAAAGTGGACAAGTGTCAAGAGCTGTATTCCACGAGCCGCCCCCATGTTGTCTCTCACTGCCTTAACTCTCTCCACTGTGCCCCAGCTGAGCTTGTCATGTCTCTACATACCCCCTATTCGGCTCTTCAAGCAGTTTGTTATCAAATTAGGTCAAATACAGTCCTGTTACTCAATAACTCATAAAACTATACACAAATGAACTTCCTGATATGAGAAATGTGGAACTATCAGCTTACGCAGTGTAATAACTTGGTGTCCGGGGTTGTGGTTTCAGATAAGACCTGGAAGAACTTGTTTCCCAGAAATTCTGTGACTTATGTGAGCATAAACAAAAAACATAACAATGTCAGTAGCAACATCACATGACCTGCTGGCCGAGAGTTATCCGGTTAAATGTTATGTCAACCTGTCACTTTTTCTGACGTTAAGCTCGTCGTCGGGGTGAAAACATAACCGCTTTAACACTTCACTATAATCATATATATAATACTCAAACTCAAACTAAACAATTACACGTCTAGACTAGACAAAAACACATCCAGCAAAAGCTTTTCCGGAACCTTTTTTTACTTCCCTGTATGCACAGACGGAACAACCCCCGCGGTGCACATCTTCAATGCCATTGGTTGTTGTTTGTTTACTTCAAAACGGACGGCGCAACCGAAGGCTGAAGCAGAAGAAAAACAAACACGTTTGTACGTTTTTATTTTAAGCTTCTACGTCTCAAAATATACCTTTATATGACTCGTAAGCGTCCCCTTTCTCTGAGGATGTTTTGCGTTGTGACACATTAGTTTGACGGGTTAAAAGCTTTAGTTAGCTCGCTGAGCTTAGCTGAGATTGATTAGCTACCCCCAGCTAAAGGCTAGCTGCGCCAGGTAACCACGGGAAACGCGAGGCTGGCTTGTTGGTTTCCAGCAGCTTTCTGACATCGTCAGCTAGATGTATTTGTTTTTGAGAGGTAGCTGACGTAACGAGGGGACGTTTAACATTTTAACGTGAACATTTGCGAGGTAACGTCATTTATTTTGCCACCGAAAGAACTGCTGTGCTTTTCTCTTTTTGATCGCAGCTTCACCATGGAAGCAGAAGTTGAGTTTTTACGTGATCAAGGTAAGTTAAAGGACACACCTGGTCTTTATACTGTCCACGGAGCACGTCAGCATGTTGTCACCTGTCCAGTTCAGCTCAAATGAAGAGCAATAACAGGCTGTGCATTCATAACAAGCCACCATGACCATATGCCGTCTTGTGAGATACCATATCGTATCAATGAGACAGCTCCAAGCGGAGCTATTTGACACCGTGACTGCTCCATCACCCCTAGATAATATTCACTCATATTTCAGAGCGTGTGTTCTACGTTAATTACGGTAGAACAAACGCATACCGCGTCAGAGCCATTGCTTAACAAGTGTATCTGAATCAGTCATAGTAATTATGCTGGGACTGCATACAGCCCTGAACAAATACTGGAAATGAGATCATTTTGGGGTTTATGATAAGCTCCTTAAGTGCTGATGGAGGCTAATTGTACATTTTCTCTAAAACTGAAAAAAAGGCTCATAATGTCCTACACATAAATGATAAATTATAGTTAATCTGCTTTTGTAAATGGATAGCACAGTCAGTTAGACTGCTGCTTTCAGTTCATCATCAAGGTGTCTAAATACTGTATTTACCTGGACCATTTGGCCACCACACCAACAATTATGCATCCAGGACCAATTGTACATAGTTGTTTTTTTTTTTTTTTTTTAGTTTTTCCTTTTATTTATCCCTATGCAGTTTTATTTATGTTAATAAAAATATATATATTCTAAAGAAAGAAAAAATATTTCTAATGTTACCTTCTATATGGTTTTCTATGTGTACAGATGTTAGCACAGGTTTCACTTCTTGAAATTCACACTGCATTTGTGAACATTAGAATCAAAATCCAAATAGCCCTAGTTCTAGGGTTGCCACCAAATAGTTTGGTGGAGAAATGTGTGAACTGAGACCGCACGAGTGTGTGTGTGTGCTTGACTAAGTGTTTGTGTGTTTTGTTTTCAGTCCACAGGTTAAATACAGCTCTCAGCCAGTCTCAGTATGGGCACCGCACTCGAGCCACATCATCTCCGGTACAAAGACCTCTGTAAAAAAACAACACCTCTATGAACAAGTCAAGATTAAGCTCATTATTTAGTATCTGCAGTAAACAATATCTGTGCATGTATTTAACTTTGCTAGAAAATAATATAACAAGGTGTACCATACATATATGGAAATATTTATTAATGCTGTTTCTGTTCTCTGTAACTACTCAATCTGAATTTAGAAAAGAAACAGAGTATTTAGTAAAATTAACTACAACTGGACACCCCATGAGACCAACCCTCACCGTCTGTGTCTCTTACATTCATCAGGTTGAGGAGGCAGGTCGGGCGGAGTCTCTCCCACCCTGGATCTCTGATAGAAGGTCAGACACAGTAAAAGTTTCTTTAGTATGACAATCAACACACTCATGTTTGAAGTCCAAGTTATGGGGAAAACAATCTTGTGTTGATAAGATTGCTTTGCAAATGTGTTACAGTATAATGGCTCCTCTGATAGCGGAGTACGATCAGCACATGGATGAAATGACTGAACAGCTGCAGAGATACCAGGTGAAGAACATATAACATATCTTGTCTGAATCTACGAAATTAATCCATGAAATGTTATCAATAGACTGTAGATATAAAGTATGCAGTGTATAAATGTAAGCTCTTGCCACATGCTGAATTGAGTAGTTTAAGCCCAAAATATGAAGCTGAGTGATGAATATCTCTTGATCTGGATTTGTTTTTTTTATGTTGGCTTGCTCTCAAAGATACTTTTATATTTCATCATTTCATTTTTTATGTGCACTAAAATGTAATGAGATGTGATAACGAATTATTTAACATGCAGTGTTGATCTACTTGTTTCAATCAACAGACGCAGATGGCAGATGTGAAAGTGAAGTTGGAGAGGGTTGTCAAGGAGAACGAAAGGTAGAAAAATTCCACTGGTGTCAACGTACAGAGAGCAGAGGAGACAACATTAATCATTTATCACTTCAGTTAACACCAACACAGCTTTCCCGTCCTGAGAGGTGTTCTTAAATATCAGATATGAATCAGTTTCCTATCTTGAATTATTACACGTTGAGTGACTTGTTTGTTTTTGTATGTCAGCAAGTAGTAGAGTGATAATGTTTGGTTGCCCATTAGAATTCTGTTAATTATTGAGGTGTGTGGACCATTTACATAATAAAGTATGCTTGGACTGGCTGTAATACTTATCAAAAGCTATCTGACCCCTTCAATATCAACCCTCACTTTTCCCAGGCTACATGTAGAGCTGAGGGAGTCTGTGGAGAAGCAGCTTCATGCCTTGCCCGTGGCTTCAGGAGTGGAGGGAGGCACATTGGAGGAGGAAGCAGTGACCAGAAACCTCCAAGAACAGATTCAGCTGTCTGAACAGGTCCGCATGTGTTCACATGTGATGTCTAAACGTCACATGTGTTACAATTATGTGTTTATATTGTCCAATAAGCTTGTTTGCTGTATTCCTGCAAGAAAGAAGGTTATTAAGTTTATGTCAAGTTCAAGACATTTCAGCAAGACTATGTAAATGAACTACTGTTGAGTATTTAGCTAAAATGCTGAACAACTTACATCAGCACATGTGGAGAAGAATGAGTGTAGCGATTCAATAATGCACTTCATACACTGGCCACCATAAGCTACTGGTCACACCACAACAAGTAGGGCTGTAACAGCAAAACCCCTGAGTCTACTGAAATGAGTACGGGTGGGTGTTATTGATTATGAATTTCGTTTTTCATTTGTCAGAGGAAAAATTTTGTTTCTAAAGTCACTTTAAATTGGCTTAGTACAAAGATAAAAGCACCCTAGTTCTGTCAAAGTTGTTTTCCGATGACTACTAACTGATATTTACGTTATTTTTTATTACCTATGTACCAACAGAAAACAACACGAAAAGGTTTATTGAGTAGCCGACTCACTTAGAGCATTTAACTGTCAACAGCAACAAAAAGAGCCGGTCCCAGTGGCTCCACACAACACTGCTGTTATAACAAACAAAACCCCAGTGATTTTAAAATCTAGCGGCGACTCGCTCCCTAATAAAATACAACATAAAAAAAAAAAAAGAATATTTTGGATCCCAGCTTCTACAGTTGGTCGTGACCAATGTCTCTACTGCCTAAATGAGTACGTAGAAACGTGTGTGTATATTTTTATATGTTCTTATTTAGGAGCGGTTGCAGGCCATGGAGCTGTGGCAGTCAGCAGCTCAGGAGCTGGACCGCCTCCAGCAGGTCTACCAGAAGACCATCTCTGATGGACAGATCCATAATGCTCACAGACAGCAGCTAAAGGTTTAGTATTCCCACATTAACATGCGGCGCCAGCACGTTATTAGCCCATTATATAACGTCAGCCTTTCACCACTAGATGGAGCCATTATGATAGAAATTAGGTTAATTAGAGCAGTTTGGCCTCAGTTGATGCTTGATATAAGCATGAGGTAATTACAAGCCGTTTCATTGAACGTCTCTTTTTTTCCCCCGCTGTCACAGGATCAGCTTGTTCAGTTCCAGCAGCACACACACAAACTTCAAGTGGCCAATCAGAAACTGGAATCAGTAAGTGATGGTTAATTAAAAGTGTGTTAAATTATTGGCTCTTAATTAGCCATGGGATCGAAATCCTGTGCACGTCTCTGAAATTAACCCAGCTCTAATAATTAATCTTGTAACTAAGTGAATCGGTTTCTAAATCGCTCTGGTAGTTAGCCAGAACTGTCTTGGTTGTTTAATGGAGTGTCAGCCTGCTTGGTAATCCTCTAACTACCTTAGCTTTTTCTTTTTTTAACACACACTGTTATACACTCGTCACTAATACACACATATACCTGCGTGCCTGGTGTTTACTTAGGACACAATATAGTGTGCGAGGAGAGAGTAATACTATATCTCTCTGATGCATTTTTAATGAAAGGGCAAGCCTTGGGCTTCCCCCTCTCCGACTTCTCACACACACAGCCTTTTTCAGTCACTGTATGGGAGAACGAATTGACTTTGTAGCCACGAATGATTGACAGACTCCAGAGTTTGTTCTTAAAGGGCACAGAAAGTTTTGAGAGATAACAAGTTTTAGGGAAAAGTTGGTTCCCGGGATAAAGTTCAAGGTGTGTGTCTGGAGTCATGCCACACAAATGGCAGTCTTGTCTCTCTTGCCACACACAGACTAACCAGCATTTCCTGAAGACGGTGACAGAGCAGAGCACGGAGATGGAGGAGCTACACAGCCAGCTCAGGTAACTAAATACCTCGGACATTCAAAAATGGGTGCTGCCAGAGGTCTTGCTCTGGCTATGTTTGTGCACAGGTTGCATTAGCAGAAATAATGCAGGTTACTGTATGACAATGGGTAGATGCAGGACGCATCATTATGTTGAGGTAATACAGTACACGATATGTCAATGAGGACAAAAGTGCAACGTGCATTATGTTTTTCTTTGTGAAAAAATGCATTTGCCGCATATAGAAATTGTGACTAAGCTTTAGAATCTACCTTCACTTCAACAATTTGGTGAAATAATGTTTATTTGGTTTGTCCAGTTAGCTTAGCACACAGCCTGAATGAACAGGGGCAAACAGCTTCGCCTGAATTTTTCAAAGGTAACAAAATCAAACTGTGAACACCTCTTAAGCTCGCAAATGAACTAAAGTGTAAAAGTGAGTTGTTGAGGTGCTGGTAGGTGGACATTTTTTTTTAAATACGCTTTCGCTTTCTTGCACTCTAAAAGGTTATTTGAGGTTATGTGTAATAATCAAATAAGGTGGCTATCGATTCAAAGATAGAAGCATGCGCATTTATTTGAACGATTGTTTTCTCTCTTCCTGGTTTAGGCAGGCCAAGGCTGAGCTGAGGATGGCCACAGCCAAAGTGGATGAGATGACCAAGTTGTTGCAGAATGTCCAGGACCAGATACAGAGACGGGTTAGAGGCGATACAAATTGTGTAGAATTAAAAAAAAAATCTATTGCAGTGGAAAATTGGTTGTCTACTTAATAGAAGTGAGGAAGGCAGCGGAGAACTTGATCAAGAATTGAGTCAGGCTTTGTGTTTTTTGGCTGTTGAGATATAATAGCCACCCATTATTTTGGATATTTTATAAATGAAATAATTATTCCAGAATTTAAGAAAAAAAAATAATAGCTGTGTGTGTGTGTGTGTGTGTGTGTGTGTGTGTGTATTTAGGAGGAAGATGTGGCAGAAGCTCAGGGCCGAGAGGACGCAGCAGACAGACGGCTCCAACAGCTTCAAGCGGCCTTGAGCCAGCTAGAGGCCAGGTAAACACACCGTCACTTTTCACGCCCATGTGAAATGTATGCAGCATCGTGGAACCTTCAGCATGTTTACAAATTGGTCACTAGACGCATTCATACCACATTCTGTTTGTCTGTACCGAGAGCTGAGCAGCACTTCTCTTTCTTCACTTCAGCTGATGATACTCGCTTCTTTTTCCTCCATTGCCAGACTAAAAGCTGCAACTCAGGAGGCAGAGGGAGTGCGCAGGGAGCAAACTGTTTGGGAGAGAAAGGTGGGGGAGCTCCAGGCGCGTTGCACCACACTAGAAGAGGAGAAGTATGAGGCCCTGGCCAAAGTCAGAGAGAGTGTTCAGGTGGCAGAGGAGGCTGCACTGCAGAAGGACCAGGTGACTCTGTCTTCCTTTCTTTTTATTAGCCAAGCTTTTTTTCCTCAATCTGTTGAGCTGCACTCTCCTCGTGCCGAGTGTCCACGGCCCACTGAAATGTCGTAACCTTCTCCCTACAGGCCCTTTTAAGAGAGAAGCAGAAGGCAGAAGAGCTGGAGAAGACCAAAGACGCCATCAAACAGTTAATCCAGGATGCTGCAGTACGCACCAGAAAAGAGGTGAATGGCTCCCTGAGCAGGAATGGCTGAGCTGTTCCCACAGCAGTCTACAAAATATCTGAGAATCACAGCTTATTCTACTAAACACTCTCTGTGTAATTTGCTCCATGTGTGACTAAACTTTACTTTAAGCCACTGAATGTATCGCACCATTACTTAATAGCACTCGATGTCAGAATATCTGGTGCCAACTCTGTATACTCCGCTTAAAAAATGAATATCTGTAAAAACGGCAAAAATCAGAATTTCTGATTTATAATTAGCCCTACATGGCAACGCAACCTCTAACTTGGTGATGTACTAAGCCAAAAGCAAAGCACTGCTCTTTCCTGCTGCCTAAACTCAGTCGGGGACATGGTGATTAATGCTCAATTTATGGGTCGTCTTGATCAAGCCCTTCGACTGTTTAATCCTGTTAATGAAACCTAGTATGACTGCAGCGCCTGGCTGTCATCTTAGTTACTGGCCGGCCTTCAACTAATTATGACATTTTAGAGAGTAGCTGTTGATGTGTTAAACTTTTTTCTGAATTATGGACCTTTTGCCTTAGGCTTTTTACCTTCCAGGTAATTTTCCCATGGACGTCAGAGGTTGAGGTTAAATATTGCAGCCAAAGGGACACACTTTAATCTTCTCTCTCTCTCATCTTCCCTGAAATCCATTCAGTGTTAAGATAAGTATGTCTAATGAAGAATTAATCCCAAAACTTCTCACACTGGCAGTCAGACCTACCTGAGGACTTCAGCAACTTTCAGACATCTGTATGTGAGGGGTGGGGTTTCCCAGAGTAGAGGTGTGTCCAAAGTTATCGACTATACCATTGGAGTTTCGACCACCAGTAGCACTGAAGTGCAGTGTTTTGGTCTCACAGTTTAATATTCTTCTGGCTAAGACTGGCTCTGCAAAAGTGTAAGCAGGTACAACATCGCAAGACGTAGCAGCCCAGCTCGGCACCTGTCTTTTAGCCTTTTATTTCACAAAGCTCTCACCATTGACTAAAAGTCAAAAGTCTCAGATTTACTCTTGTCCAATGACTTCTTGCCCGGGCACTCTCTCCTTTTCTTTTATTAGCTTTAAAATCCAAGACCAGTCATTCTTAAAAAAAACTGTCCACACAAGAAAATCCTTAAAGCCTCATTTGTTTGAACTGTCTGAATACATTAACTTTTCACACAAGGGTTCAGAAGTGAAGTCACCGACCCCGACACCGACCGAACTTCTTTCTTGTCTAATTAAACCTACTGTCTATATGAAGGAAGCGAAACACAAAGCGACTGCACTACCCAGGTCCCAGTAGTCTTTTGCCCATTTCGGAACTGTGTGACTTTTATGTCTTACAGGTGGATAATGTGCGCAAGCATTGCAATGTTCAAATCCACCGTATGGCAGAGGAGCTGTCTGCACTGCAGCTGGTAAGGAGCTGTCTCGTCAACATTACACTAAATCCCTTTTTTTTTCAGGCTCTACCTGTTTTATTTTTATTCTGACTCTTTCCACCTCTCTTTAGGAGTGTGCAGATAAAGAGTCTCAGATTGAAAGGTCCCTGCGGGAGAGAAAAGCTGTAGAGGAGGAGCTGGAGAAGGTATCTGTGAAAGTATCGGTTAAACCACAAAAACAAAGAAGCTGCTAACACTAGCTTCAGAGTCTGATAGAATTTGGTAATTGTTTTAATGCTGCTAGTGGTGTTTTTGTTTGTTTGTTTGTTTGTTTAAGGTGTATAAAGAGGGCAGGGCAGAGCCAGAGTTCAGGAAGATTGATGCCCTCCACCAGAGGTGTTTAGATGCAGAGAGGATGAAGGACGACATGAGCCTTACTCTGCAAAGCACCCAGAACAAACTGAAAAAGATAGAGATGGAGTAAGTTTGCAGTGGAAGCTTATTCTTCACTATTCTGGGCAGGAAGTTGAGCTCTCCACCTTCACTCTAGAGTGTTCACAACAGCAGAGGGAGGTGCCCAAGTGGCTCCATCTGCTGCCAATAATAATGGTTGTATAAAAATAACAATTTCTCTCTCTCTCTCTCTCTCTGTTTCTGTCTGTAGCTACAGTGAGGAGCTGTCACGCTGCCAGGACGAAGTGCGGCGGCTACAGGGCTCGTTGGCCGCAACCCGGGACGACTGTGTCGGCGTCAGCGACGAGCGGCTCCAGCTGCAACAGGAGAACCTGCAGCTGCGCAGGGAGATGGATGAGCTGCGCAAGGCCACCCTGCTGGTCCAAAAGAAGGCCAAACAACAGGTACCTCGGTGATCGATGGCAACGGAATGGAATGCAAGAATGTGTGACCTCTGCAAGAACTGCCGGAAGAGACAAGTTTAGACAAGAGTGAAGTAAGATTTTTTGCGTTTTAAAAGGAAGAAAGGAAAGGATGCGACTCTGCAGAGCATTCTGTTTGAACGATACAAGGCCAGGGGGCTAGACCATTAGAATGATTAACAGGAAAGATGGAAAAAGAAGGAAGACAGTGGAAGGGACATAGGGGGAGTAGAGGATGGATAGCTAAAGGTGCGTTAGCATGCTCACATCTACTAATTTGTACTGATAGAGCTTAGGCTACTGCGAATGTCATTATGTTTGCAGGTAAGGAAAAATTATTTTATCTCAGTCCACCTGGCAGTTGTTGATGTCAGTGTGGATCAACCTGGTTGACCAACAGGCCGACATTGCCATCCCTGGAGCCGTGCTGCTAAAAATGGTCAAAACTGATGGAGCAGAAATATCCTCAGTCCTGAGAGGATGAGTGGAATCCAGCCTAAAACCCTCGGATCCCACAATTCCTATAATGCAACCCAATAAGTTTTAGAACTTTTGTAAGATGGCCCCAGCCTTCTTTTTTCAAAACTCCTAATCTTCAGTTTGTAACTCAGCTTTGCGTGGTATAAATTTGCTGTCTCTGAGCCCAAGCTGAGATGGCTTTGATGACACTGTCAGGATTATTTTCTCAGACTTTAGAAAGCTCCCTCTAAAGTCACAAATGACATTGTACAACAGTTTTGGGGGTTTTTTTCAGGCTCAGTAGTACATTTCCTACCCGCGATGAGTAAACTAATCTTCATATGTAAAATCAGTGGAGTGCCACTCATTGAGTGCAAGAAAAGATGAAAGCAGTGGGGAAAGAAGAAATGGATTTTGCTTAGCCTGCTGATCTGAAGTGTTTGCCAAACAACCATTTGTAACAACAGTTGGAAAGCTTTCACTGAACGAAATATTTGGAAAGTTGCAAAGAAGGTGCAAGGATAATTGTCAAAAGTTAAAAACAGACAGACACAGTACGAGCTTTCCACACAATTCATGCTCACATAAAAATGAATTTTGGACCACAAGGATGACCTTATGCCCTCCCACCTGCCAGGTGTCACAGATGGAGCAGGAGTACAGCCTGAAGGAGCAGGGACTGGACGCACGGCTCCGAGAGCTGGAGGAATGCAGCCGAAGCTCCAGCTCTGATCTGACGCGCCTCCTTACAGCGCAGCAGAAAAGTACTCAGCGCTGGAAAGAAGAGGCCAAGAACCTGGTTCAGTCCTTTGAGACTAAAATCACAAGCCTCAAGTAAGAACTTGTGAAGGCAGATTTAGAAGTACTAAAGAAAGGAAAGAAGGATACAAAATGTGCACTGAGAAATGCTCCTTGGGACCAAAAGGTTGCCAGTTTAAATCCTGAAAATGATAAAAAAGTGCCTGTTTTAACAACATCTGTCTGTGACTTTACTTGATATTGTGCAGATAAATGTGAAGCTCAGGCATGTTTGAAGTCATTTTTGGATATTTCTGAAGGACAAAATATATACAGGAATTGGAAGGGGCTGCTGTGCTAAAGACCACAGCTGAATGCTTATCTCTGGTGGTTGCTTTCTGTAACTGATGGACTCCATAAAATAATATTTAATACAATAACCTCATAAGTGCAATACAAACCGGTTGTATGATATAAGAAAAAATCATTTTGGTAATACTTCTTATACTGCCTAAGGACTGTTTTTTATTTTTTTATTTTATTGTAGCACTTTTATCACAAAAACTGGATGAAGGACTAAACAACAGCTAAGGTGCAGCACCAGATATTTCGATAACATTTGAAACCTAAAAATTGACTTACCACTCGAAGTTGTTTTGCCCTCAGCAACAGCTGTACTATGGTGAGATGGGGTGGGGGAAATATTGAACACTAATAAAGCTTTATAAATGTTTTTGTCTCTTTGAGAAGTGGCTTATCTCTTTTTTGTGTTTTTTATGTCTATTTCAGGGCAGAACTGAATCGGCAGAAGCAGCGTTCACATGAGCTTGAGATGCAGCTTGAGACGGACCATAACACCGTTGCTGAGGTTTGTGTGACACAGAGACATGTGAATAGTGTTAATTAAAATGCACTGCAGCGACTTTTGTGTCCAACTCCAAGTAACTAATTGGCATACGTGCGTCTGTGCAGTACGAGAGGCAACTAGCAGAGTATCAAGAGAAGACGAGTCGCCTCCAGAGACGACTGACGCAATCTGAACAGAGGGCAACTACTGCTACACAACAGGTAT
The DNA here is from genome assembly GCF_000972845.2 of Larimichthys crocea. Taxonomy (NCBI): domain Eukaryota; kingdom Metazoa; phylum Chordata; class Actinopteri; family Sciaenidae; genus Larimichthys; species Larimichthys crocea. The sequence goes on from NC_040020.1 coordinate 38,644,867, forward strand.
GGATGATTACAGTATGTGTCCCGTCCATGGTGTCATTGACTTATCCAACTGAAAACTAACATTGTTTCTCTGTTGTGCTTCAACAGCTCAGTATGTTGGCGTCACAGCGGAAGAAAACTGTCGATCCAGAGACTGTGTGACTGTCACTGTGCTGTACATTGTATACCCTATACATGTTGCACTTTTTGTTAATATATCAACATTTCTTTGGCCAAAGACAACAGCGGTGTTGTCAGTGCTCTGTTGATTCAATAGAATCATGTTCCAATTTTATACACTAATGTGGTACCAAATGTTTTCTTGTGAATTGTATTTATAAGGATCTTTTTGTGTATAATGTCACATGAACTTTGTTATAAATAAACATCTTTAAACACAACCATAACGCTGCTCTTTAGTGTGTGTGTGTGTGTGTGTGTGTGTGTGTGTGTGTGTGTGTGCGCAGCTCTTGGGTGACACACAACACCAGCAACGTGCCGTTGTTTGGCTGCGTTGCATGCTGGGAGAGACTTGTGTTGCTAGGAAACAGTAAACCTAAGCTCTCGGGCAGTAACCGTGCATCGGCGTTATATAGAAATATAAAAATAATAAGAATTATTATAACAACAGCTATATCGAAAAAAAAATTCGGAGCTGGCTATTTGAGACGGTAGGCATATTTGTTATACACGTTTATGATAATGCTTATTTATGCGTAAGTTCAGAAATGATAAGCGAGTTGAGAAAGTTTGAAAAAGTTACGGCTAATGAACTTTCTGTGTCCGCAGTTGATTTTTTTTACGTAACATTACGCACTGTGTCTAAATAAAACAAGACTTAAGCTAACGTCACTAAGTTACTCACAAAGTTAGTTGTGAAAAATAATGCAGTAATTTGTTTGGTTGAAATAACAACATTAGGCTGACATTACTGCTAAGTCCTCTGTCCTGCTGGGATACACGCCATGGCCTCTTCATCTCCTGGGCCCTCTCTGCCGAGCTGCTCTCGCCAAAGCAGGGAAAATGCGTCCAGAGGTAGGCCTAACTAATATCAGAGCCTTTTTTCTTTTTCATGAAAACATGCTTGATATTTCCCATGTGTCATACTGTATAACCAGCAAGCCTTAAATGTCAGCAGTAAACATTGAAATCCATTTGCCATACTGTCTCAGAGCGTCTGCACAAACTCCCTGAACTACAGAGCTCCACCATCCTACCAAGACTTCCAGTCCACGATCAAGCCGCACAGGTAAGACACGGCAAACAAAGATCAATCTGAGACAGTCTAATACACCCAATTTAGTATTTCTTGGCATACGTGTACGGTATGCAGACATCATTTGAAGGTGTCACTTTCTCTCCTGAATCTAGGCTGTGCTGAAGAGACGTGTAAAAAGGAAACAACCAAGTCTCAAGCACTTAGAAACCCGTGAGCGGATGTATTTTGCAGGCTGGCACAAACAGTCACCTCCACCTCAACAACAAACTGAGCAGCCACGCAAGCACTCTGCGTCATCTGTCCGCCTACCTCCTCTGCAATCCACGACCAAGGTCGGTGACATCTTTTAGAGCAGCATAAGCATTGCTGATAAAGATGCCTATAGTGCATGATGGACATCTATCTTTGGGATGAAATCATTTCATAAATCTAAAATGAAGGCAATGCTTAACCCAAAGATTTCCAGTAAAACTGGTAGTGTGAGACAAAAGCTATTTTTTTTAAAAGCTCCAATTCATTGTTTATTGCTCTTAAATTAGCTACTTCCAGGATTCCAGGAAATTCATATATTTTTTTATCTCTCCACCACTGCTCAGGTGTCCTCCCGTGTAGCGTCATCCCCTACCGCGCCCACACGGCCTTTTTCCATCATGACTGGTAGACACCTGGACACTCCCTTCAAAGTGTATGAGTACAGTAAGAATGACTTTTTGATGATCAGCCCCGAAAGCGTGTTGTCAGTGTATGAGAACGACTACGAGCTTGCAACCCTTGATCACTGGGAGGAGAAGTATAACTGCCACTGCCAACTGATCCGCATCCCCTACATTGCCCTCTTCAAAAAAAGGAAACGTTTCAATGCCTGGCGCAGCATAGTTTGCAGCAGGAAGTTCAAAATGGCCAAGGAGATGCTCAAAAAACATTTGTTTATTGTCAATCAGGTATGTGACTGTGTGTAAAACGGACACCTGAGGTTTCTCTCAATCTGTTCTAAAGGGATCATTTAAGATTGGGATTGTATGAGGCATTTATGCATAGTCAGTGTCTTCTACATATTCTGTGACTTTGTCTACTTCTCCACTGTATAGCTGGCAAACTGACCTCATGAGTATCTCACACAACCCCATTCTTTAATGATGTTTTAATGAATATGGAATATCATACATTACATGCCGAGAGGAATAATATTTGAGGTTATTATTAACATTTGTATATGCCATGCAGTTTCTTTGTCCTGCGCTGATTGACATCAGGAATATGTGTTACCAAGTCAGTGACACAGGCTTGTGTCACATGAAGAAGAACCACACTTACACACTGCAGGAGTTCCAGGACACCCAGTTCAAACAACTGCAACAGGTGCAATTGTACATTTAACCAAAAATTGGTCCACAATTTTGCAGTGTATATCCAGTACATACACTGTGTATGTTTTTGTGTGCCTCCACGCAAGCTCATTGCCCTCATCTGTCCCTTTTTGTCAGGTACTGACTGACTTGGAGAAGTTTCACGACCTGGTAAAGGAGGTGGCACTCTGTGCCTCTCGCAACTTCATGTTAGATTTTGAAAGAAATTCTAAAGAAGGTGCGTCCTGACCATGGAGGCAGTGGGATGTAAATACATAGACCACAATGATAAACTGCTGATATCCTCTATTTTTTACAGAGACAAGAGAAAAGTGCAATATTTTGCGGATCACCATGGTTTATCGCACTTCGCGTCTCTGCTGGTGGGTAATGTTTGTTTTGGGGTTTTTTTTCTTCATTTTTTTTCCTTTAACACTGTTTGCTTTCTAATTCTTTTTGATTCTTTCCGACAGACATACAGATATTTTTTTACATGACAGCTGAAAAACAGAAATGAATGATAAATATATATGCAGCATAGTTGAAGTGCAGCTGGATTCTCTTAGCATTGACTATTCCAACACAGCTCCATTTCGACTCTGTCTCTGTCTCATCTACCTAGCTTTATCCGTCTTGTTGACTATATGGTCGTCAACACTTTGCACATCTTGGTGGTGAAAGCGGCGGCTAAATTATTGGCTGCAATCCAGGAACAGGTTTGTCAAACGCCCAGCTATTCAACTATTGAGAGCTGGAGCCAGCAGTCTGAGGTTACCACTGACCCTTCAGAAGAAGAGACGGATAAGAAGGTAGCTCATTGTTTTAATATTAATATTATTAAAAGTGAAACAACAGAAATTAATATATCCAAGCAGGCACCATTGTTCATTTTTTGGTGTTTGTGTGCCCTTATTACTCTGTCTAGTCAAAAACTACCGATATCCAACCCATGTTCATGTCTGAGCTGACACTGGACACAAATGCTTTGACCTATAAACCCTCTGAAGAGAACTTTAAGGTTAGTTTTCAAAATTGTTATAAACTGTCTTATTTTAAGTTTTATTACTTAAATTTATTTCAAATCTGTCGTCTACTTCTTCATTCATTCATACATTTCATTCATCAATTCATTCCTACAGGAGACCATGGCAGAGATCATTGGGCAGTTTGAGAAGACAGTGATGTCAGTTAATTCTCTTGCGACAGATCCCGATATTGATTCGATGAGAGATGCTGAACCGATAAAGGTACTAAAAAGAAATCCCCACTTCAAACTAACTATAAGCCCTGATGTGTATTTTCAGTAATTTCTAGTAAAGGTACTGTTAGATTTTACTTCAATTTGTCATATAGACTGCTGTTAATGTTTTTTATTTGTGTTTGTTAACATCTAGGAGTTGAATAATTATTATTCAGATGGCCCCAGTTTGGAATCCATCATAGAGTATGATGGCCACCTTCAAAGTGTCAAACAGGATATGATGGTCAGTTTTTTTTTTCTCTGGAGAGTGTACTGTGTACAGTACTTTGTATGTACAGACCTGACTTGTTTTTCCCCTTAGGAATCAATCCAGCTTGCCTTTGACGCAGCAAAAGTGTACTCAGGCATGTTTGAGCATTTTCGGCTATTCTACAAAAAGAACGAGAGTCTGGACCTGGATGGGATGCGTCAACAGGATCATGGTGATGTACTTTACCTGAACGTAAACTTTATTTTTTGTAACACATCTCCCTGTGATGTGTTACTTGCAATACAAAGAGCAGTGCAGTTAAAAACATGGATGTTTAAACCATGTCTGTTCCTTTGGTGAATTTATCACTTCAAATAGGGCATCACCTCTCAGCTCCCCTCAGCGTTAAAGATGAACACAAAAAAAGTTCTGTTTTTTAATTAAGTGTTTTTCATTCAGTGTTCACCACTGTATCCTTGAGACATAACAAATGTTTTGAATGTACTTCCTTCCGCATAATGCATTTCCAAAGCAGAACTTTCTAAATATTTAAAATCCTGCATTTGTTGAATCTGTTGTTTGCTAGCCTTCAGGATTCTTCTTCACTTCCCTCATTGGTACATTGCTATATAGCTTGGTGTGTTACTGCCACCAATTGGCAATCAGCAGAATACCAGCTGCCAGCATCAAAATCACCCCTCTGATCACACATGTGCATGATACAAACAAAATGTGGACCCCATTCATGAAAACATTGCTCCATAGATGAGAGCAACCCATCTTTGTACTTTGCCCCCTGCCTTCTTTGGGGTGAAAGCAGTGTCTCTAATTTGCCTGGCAGTTAAATGCAAATTCTGAAGTTTGTCAATTTTATAAATAAATCATTAATTTATATTTCTACTTAGATGTCCATTTTTTTTACAATATGAAAATCAACTTGCAGAAATATTTGTAAAATCTTTTTGGTAAGGGTGTCTTCTAAGAGTAGATTGCCAACTTAGTTAGTTAGTTAGTTATAGCAAAGACTGTTCTTTTGTATTTGTTTCAGTTTTTCATCAGTTGTGTTGACTGTGCACTTGAAAGCAGCTAGGGAAATTCTGGAGAGACTGTTGGAAAGTGTTGAGTCTCTGTAACTAATATTATACACGTAATACACACAGTACAGACTAGACCAGCTCTATATGAAAAAAGTCATGAGATAGATGAGAAATAAAATCGAATTGTGCGGTGCACTGGTTAGAAGGTGACTTGTCCTGAGTTTACCTCGCCTAATGTCAGCTAGGGTCAGCCCCAGTCCCCTGCGACCCTGATAAGGATAAGAGGTTATTTAAAATTGATAGATGGATGTTTGGATGGCGGTAAAAAAGGGAAAAAAAGTAATTTCCCATATATACTTGGATACAATTAAACTAATTTGTTTAGATTTGCTATTGAATATACATATGCACACATTGACCATGTTTGCAGCTGTATATGTATAAATATACAGAAAATATATAGATTTTTTTCTGTATGTTGTGTAACTGTAGCCCATTCATCTCCTAAAAAAGAAAGAAAATCATACAAATAAAAAAAGTAAAGCATGTAAAATAACACAGTTCTTTTAGACTGATGAATGTTGACTGCTTTATCTTGTAGGTTTGTCCTTTTTTGCAAAAGCGCTGGAGTTACACCACAGTGAGCATAAGGAGGCCTTAGCCATCCAACAGAAGATACATCTAGGCTTACTGCTTGTGGACAAAACACAGCTCAAAGAGAAGCTTCTGTCTTCTTCGCTCAGCTGCCTGGAGGTGAGGACTAACTATATGCAAACACCAACTGTATAACTGCTGTTACACAACTATTTTTTTCCCGAAGAAATATGGTGAGTTTCTGACTGTGCTCTAAATAACTTGAGGCATTGTGTCAATTAAACCTCACTGAACTGGAAATACAACTAAATAATGAATTAAAAATACAGCAAAAATGTTAAAGGCAAAGTCATTGCACTGCTCTGAATCTCTTTTCCAGGTTATCAATGATGTACTTAGACAACTGGCTAAGAGGAAGGTAGATGCTCTCAGGGCAGAGGTTGATGAAGCCCTGTCAAAACTACAGTTTAGTCCCTCCACTACAGTTGAGCTAGCTGACTCCCTCGCATTCCAGGATGAGATACAGGGAAGGGTAAGATGCACTTTTTTTTATGTTGATAGCTGTTTCTTTAGCAGTTAGAAGTGTTTGTGACAAAACCTGTCAAAGCAAAGTTATTTTTACAGTCTGTAGTCATGACCTAGGTCTCCTCTCTTCTCCTCTGTCCCCTCCTTTCAACTCCTCTCCTCTTTACCTTGTCCTATCTGACTGTGTTCTACTACACTCTATTCTCTCTCCCAGGTAACAGTGCTCAGAGAGGAATACAATACAGTATGTCAGATGTACAATCTGATTAACATGTACTCAGTTCCTATTCCACTTGATGATCAGATTGAGTTCAGCCAATTGCAAACCAACATAAACAAGTTGCAGAAAGACATTGATAAGGCAGCAGCGGTGAGGGACTCCAACATGAACAGTTTTAGCAGCTCCCTGCACAACGACATAAATGACCTGAAGTCTGAGGTCAAGAAAGTAAAGCTTAAGTTACAGGTACGTGGAGAATTTGTATTTATTTTTGTACCTATGAATGCTGGTCAGACAAATTAAATGGGTCCTAGATCTGTTTGGAATATATCATTTTGTTTGTCAATTTGTTTCTGTGTATAGGCACATATATGTCTCTGCTCCATTTTTTACTTGTCTTGTGGTTTTTCATGTGTAGGAGCCACAAATCCTTGACATCACTGCTGATTCATCTCAAGTGCATCTGCTGCTGGAGGAGATCCAGATTTCCGTAGACGAGCTCCAATCTCAGGCCTCTGTCTACAACTCCTACCAAAAGAAATTCAAGGTGCTGTAACCTTTTTGGATTTGATGATTACTTTCGTAGATGGGTCAAAATTGTACTTGTTGATTCTTCTGCAGTGGTATCTCCTAATACCCTCATCTCTCAGCCTTTTGAGTTATTTCGAGGCACAAGGCAAGGGTCACCAATTTCACTTGCCATGGAACCATTAGCAATAGTGATTAGATCGCACCCCTCAATTCATGGTATTAAGACCGGGGACATGGTACACAATACAGCAATGTACGCTGATGATACTATTGTGTCACACAATCACAATCACATCTTGCAGAATCGATACCATCTCTCTTAGAGTTGTTAAATCAATTTGGTAGTATCTCTGGGTTCAAAGTGAACAAAGAAAAGTCATCTATTATGTTTTTAAATGTAAACGAGAGAAAAAAACAGTAGTTTATCACATATTTGTGAAAGCCACAGAGGGCTTTCACAAATATGAGGGCTATTCAAATATTTGGGCATCAGAATAACCCCAAAGATAAGTAATCTCAGTTTAGCCAATTATGAGCCCATGGTAGTAGAGGCGTCGGAAGAGATCACTAGATGGACAACACTGCCTTTCTCTACACTGGGAAGAATAAGCATAGTAAAGATGACTATACTTCCTACATTTTTATATATTTTTCAGTCAATTGGCCCCTCCTGGCCCCTCCTCCTTCTTTTTTTCCTACAACCAGAAAGCTTCTTTCTCATTTAATCTGGAACAATAGGAAGCCAAGACTCAGACTCTCCCTCTTATATTTACCTTATGATAGGGGAGGGCTACAGCTGCCAAATCTAGAATGGTATTTTTGGGCTGCTCAGTTGAGGACCACAATGTTTTGGTTTTCGAAAGATCTTTTCATGCCCTGGTTAGAAATTGAAAACCTGTCCTGTTTGTTGTTGAATAGCTATCTATACTCAACATCTAAAACATTAAAGAAAAGTACTACTAATTCTTTTGTAAAAAACACTATTGTTGTTTGGCATGTAGTACAAAAAGTGTTGGATGACTCCTCAGGATTGTCCTGTTTCTCCCCAATCTGGGGTAATGATCAATTCGCCCCGACAAAGAACGACATGGGTTTTAAAGTATGGTTGAAGAAGAGCATAGTAAAACTACAGGATGTATATGAGGATTGTACTCTAATGTCATTCAATGAGTTAAAGGCAAAGTTTGATATACCGCAGAAACATTTTTAAAATATTTTTTATTTACAACTCAGAAATTTTATTCGGACACACACAATTCAGTGCAACAACCTCCATTGTCTATCTTTGAAACACATGTTTGTTTTACCAAAACTGTTTTGGTAAAAGATTGGTCTCCCGGTTTTATAACATGTTTGTTGAAAACAATAAGGAAAACTCTGATAGTAAAAGACAGGAATGGATACGAGACTTACAAGAAGATATTTCACTCGGTGAATGGAGTAAAATATGCTTAAAAACACACACTCAAACCATCAGCACTCGACTGAGAATGATATAATTTAATTGGATAATGCAAACATACATCTCCCCTGTACAATTAAATACATTTGATCCTAATATACTTGATCTATGTTATAAGTGTAACAGTTACCAGGGTACATTATATCACTGTTTATGGAAATGTGAAGAGATTCAAAAATTTTGGCACTCAGTGATAAGGTATATATCTCAGATCACAACTTCCCCTGTACCGTTTTGCCCTAAGTTATGTATTTTGGGCATTTATCCAAAGGACTGTACTTGATCCTGTAAGGAACGAAAAATGGTTGATCTCTACTTACTACAGGCCAAACACTGTATTGATTTGTGTTTACCAACAAACGTGTCAATGAAGCCAACCCAAATGAGTTTTCCCCTTCTACCTTTTGATGAATAAAGGTGGAGGTGACCAAGTTTGACTCCCTTGAAGAGTTAACTGCGGCATTTAGGCTGAAGCAGCTGCTGTGGAACTCTCTAGAGGAATGGGACTCTTTACAAGACGGATGGAGGCAGGTGAGGTTCAACTTATTGCATGAGAGGGACTGAACACACAAAAGTCTCATGTACAGGCACTTACTGTATAAACAGATTTTTGTCTCTTCTAAGCTTTACTATGTCCATGTTCACCTTTCCCCAGAGTACCCTTCAGAAACTGGACCTAGAGCAGTTTAGCTCACAGGTCATCAAATATGGCAAATACATCAACCAGTTGGAGAAGGGTCTGCCACAAAACAATGTAGTTCCAAGCCTCAAGGACAAGGTGGAAGTCATGAGGCAGAGGGTAGGTAGAACAACATGTTCTGTAGTGACGGATATTAATGTGTTAGTGATATTATGTGTGTAGTGTGAGGCATCAGTCATTATGCCACATTTGTCAGTGATTTTGCCAACTGGTTCTACAGCTCAATCTTACCCAATCTTGTGTTTTCTTTTAGCTGCCTGCGATCACTGATCTACGTAACCCATGTATGAAACCACAGCACTGGGAAACTCTGGAGTCTGTTGTGGGGTCCTCCTTGAATGTGGAAGAGCTTACTATAGCTCGTTTGGAGGAGCTCGACATCTTCTCCTATGGCATGGAGATACAGGAGGTAACACCCGATATAGCTGCATAATGAGCTTCTCTTGCTATACTTGGTTACTACTGACTATTAAGTCGATAAAAGGGTCAGTATGTACTATGACATGTCCTTACATAATTAACTTAATATCCTAGTCTGACCTGAGTAAATGGAGCTAACACAGTCCTTCACTTTTAGGTGTCAGGACAGGCTTCTGGAGAGGCGTCAGTGGAAACCATTATTACAAAGGTATGTTCAAAGGGAACTACAGATGAATATTTATACAGCCATACTACTGGAGAAACTGCAGAAGTATACTTAACCAGACAGGAGACTGTTGAATAAGAGTTACTTTAATCCTGCCATTTTGTGCCCACATAAGCCAATTTGATGACTCATACGGTGTGATTTAGCAATTACTGCTTTTTTTTTTTTTTTTTTACATTTGTTAAAAAAGATGCACACGGCACACAGTGCAGTGGGTGTGAAGTGGTAAGTTTTGGTGATATTATGGTTATTGGCTAGCATGTGATGCACTGATGATTATTACATTATGATGATTACAACATTCATTTCAATTAAATTCAGTTTGTCACATACAAGTACAAACATAGTGAAATATATTCCCTTGGCTTCCAATTTGTTGAATTGAAATTAATATCAAAAGATAGAAAATAGAATAGAATGTAAAAAAATATATAAAAACATATAAATAATAATGGATATTATTGAAGTAATGTGAGTAAATAAGAATTAAGAAGTAATCTTAATGGAACTAAACAAATAATCATAGTAGTAGGAATAATAGATAGCAATAATTATAGTAACAATAAGAAGTAAAAGAGGTAAGTAATAGAAGTATTTTTAAGGTGCAGTCTTAGGCAGCTCATTTAGGGTCCTAGTGGCCTGAGGGTAGAAGCTCTTCCTGACCCTCTCAGTGCTGGCCTGGTATATTCAATTCAGTACCTTCTTCCTGATCACAGCAGGGCGAGGAGGCTGTTATCTGGGTGGTTGTCCTTAAAGACTCTCCTACCTTTACTTTTACAGCTTCTGGTAACAAACCTCTCCATGATACCGCAGGACCTTGCGGTATTGTTCAGTGCTTTTTATGTACCAGACAATGACATTCCCTGTCAGGATGCTCTCAGTGGTGCAGAAGAAGAAAATCCTCAGTCTTTGAGGGGATACCTGGAAGTATTTCCTAAAGCATCTGAGGTTAAACAGTCTCCACCTGGTCTTTCTCAATAATGAGATGATGCCAACATGGTTGGACTTAGGAATAATAATGTGTTATTAGTAGATATGATAGATCCTGGTATTAATTATAACCATTTGGAATCAGTTCCTCTGATCCACTGTAAAAGCAATGCAGTCTCTGACATAGCAGACTGACAGTTTTGTAATGAGGAGCAGAGCCCAGACGGCTTTCTCTCAAGAGGAAGCTAATGTTCTTTCCCAGGAGGAGATTACAAAGAGTAAACAGATATATGGCACCACAAATATGCTGACAAAGATAAATGAATTCATGTTTTGTCTGAAAAAGAATAGTTAGACATTTGGGGAACTGTGCTTATTTGCTTTCTTGCCAAGAGTCAGATGAGAAGATTGATAACATTCTCGTAACTTTGTTAAATATGAAGCTACAGCCAGGAGACAGTTATGTTAGCTTAGCATAAAGACTGGAGGCAGGGGGATAAACAGATTGCCCGGCTCTGTCCAATGATAAAAGAAAAGCTGCCTCCTTTTCTAAAGATTAAACAAGCAAGATATTATTTGTTAACCCTCTGCTGTCCTATCAATGGCCCTATCAGTTGGATAGGCTTCATATTTACTATACATGACAGTCTAAATGCACCTTTGATTCGAATGAATATTTTATTAAATTAAAGTTTCTGGAGACAATTAAAATTTGGCCACCATATTTTCTGTATTTCGATTTAAATATTAGTAATAAACATAATAGCCACATGTAAAGTGATAATTAAACACATCACATATCCCTTTTTGAGTGATTTGTTAAATTGCATTTTGATGACATTAATGATGTCATGGGCAGAGTTGTGCCTTGAGTAGGGCTACATCAGAAGATCATTTTCATTATTGATTAACTTCCCAGGTATCTTCTTAATTAATCATTCAATAAATGTTATTTAAATGATTGGCAAAAGAGTTGATGATTATTTAATTGTCGCAGCTTTAGCCTGAAATTCAGAATTGATTCTTAAGTGCTTCTCCCTTGTTGTGACCACCAGTCTCTTCCCCGTAATTCATGTCTGTGGGAGAATACAAACGTGACACACACATACAATAACATATTTATGGAATGTAGTAAAGTGAGCTCACATGGTTTAACCTCTGCCATCTCGGTGTGCCATGCAGGTGGAGGATGTGTGGAAGACCGTAGACTTCACTGTGCTGTCTCACGGTGACTCCAAAGAGGTCTTCATCTTGGGAGGCACGGATGATATCCAGGTACACACATACACACACACTCGACCACAAAACTAGTTGTGTTTAGGCACATCTAACTGTGTGTGTTTGTGTGTTTTTCCGTGGTTGTTTACTGTGAAGGTACTCCTGGATGACAGCATTATCAATGTGGGTACGGTGGCATCCTCTCGCTACGTAACTCCCATTAAGCTCAGAGTGGACACATTGCTCTCACAGCTGATCCTCTTCAGCCAAACACTGGTAAAGGATAAATAAAAGTATACAGTAATCTTTCATTATCATTTCAAGGCTGTCTGCATGCTAAATGCAGATTTTGACTGGCCTCAAATATTACACAGGAGCTCTCCCTAGTGGCTGCAAACAAAAAGCCAAATTACTTGCATAAGGAAATTCAGCTTTATATATATTTTATATGTTTAATGAGTTCTATATTAGACTACAGAGACTAACAGTATCACATGTAAAACCACAGTTTATTCATAAATTTCATTTCCTTTACAGCTTAATTCTTCTTCCACTGACATTGTCCCTGCTGCCCTCCTTTTCTTTTTTCTTCCACTCCTCTCTTTACCCTCCTTTCCAGGATGAGTGGCTTACCTGTCAAAGAAACTGGCTGTATCTAGAGAGTATCTTTTTGGCCCCAGACATCAAAAGGCAGCTCCCTGCTGAGTCCAAGATGTTTCTTAAGGTAGACAAGTCCTGGAAGGAGATCATGGCAAAGGTCAAAAAGATGCCCAATGCCCTTAGTGCAGCCACACAGCCTGGTAGGTAGCCACACAGCATTGATGGAAAAAGCAATAAGACGTGCTTATAAGTAGACAAGCAGACAGATATACACATGCACTCACTCAGTAAAACACATTTTGTTCTTCACAGATTTGTTGAAGACTTTTCAGCACAACAACGCTCTTTTGGATGAGATACAGAAGTGTCTGGAAGCTTACCTGGAGTCCAAGAGAGTCGTCTTCCCCAGGTTTGGTTTGTTACAGATTACAACAACAGTATTTATGTCATACTTCATATTTTTTTAGCATCCTGAACTTGTTTTATTTTTTGTTCCCTTTGTGGTGAATAGTTTTCCCTCTGCACATTTAAATGTAAGACTATAGTATACAGTCAGAGTATGTCACTGTACATGTTCCGCCTTGACAGGTTGTCAGATGCCACTCCAAATATCTCATCCCTGTGAGCAATGAGAGATAAAGAATTCTGATATCGGCCTTTTATCTCTCACTCACAGGTTCTACTTTCTCTCCAATGATGAGCTGCTAAAGATCTTGGCCCAGACAAGAAACCCCCAAGCAGTGCAGCCTCACCTCAGAAAGTGTTTTGATGCCATTGTACGGCTGGAGTTTGCTCTGCTGCACGAACAATCTCCTGGTTATACAGGGGGTGCGTTGGATGCTGGAGAACAGGAGGCAGTCTATAGTAATGACATCCTGAACATGGTTTCTCCTGAGGGAGAGAAGGTCAGGTTTGAGTAACCTTAATACCTTCGATCATCATGCTCTCTGTTTTACTGCACCTGTTATTCTCTTGTTTTGGATCTTGCAGAGTGAGTGAGAAGGAAAAAAATACACTTTTATGCTACAGTCCTTACATTTTAATGATGACACTACTCTCTTCTCTCAAATTATGCAAAATCTTGTACAGTGTACCAAATGAATTATGTAGTACTGCACATTTGTTGGTTTGTCATAAACACTATAAAATTGGATGAGTTATTTCCAGATGCCAGTAGTGGGCTGACTGGTCTTGTTCTCTGTCTGTGGCTGCCAGTTTTCTGGTCTTTGTATTCAGTTGCTTGTCAGTTGTAAATTGTACCTCAGCAATCACTGTGGTGTTACTGTGTTTGACAAATTCTGAACAATTTTTGAGTGAAGTAGCAATTTTGCTTGCACTGATTGCTCAGTCAGCCACTGTATTTTCAGTTATGACCACAAGGGATCAATTCTTTGATCACAAAATGCGGATAAAGGATGTGATTCACACTGAACCCTTGGAATCAGGTCTATCAGTAACTGATCGAATCCTTCTGTGTGTACGAGTAGGTGGGTTTGACTAAAGGTCTGAAAGCACAAGGCAATGTGGAAGACTGGCTTTGCAAGGTGGAGGAAGCCATGTTCAACTCATTGCGACGCCTCAGCAAGGCTGCCATTGCAGACTACCAGGTGAAGTCTAGAGAAGAATGGGTGGTGGCTGGACATCCATCGCAGGTATGCATACACACACAGCTTTTATAGATTTTGCTATTGAATTTTATACAGTAATTTAACTATAGTTTGTGTTTGTGTCCACCAGGTGGTGCTAACCATCTCTCAGATGATGTGGTGTAGGGACATGGATGCCTGCCTGGAGGGAGACCATGATCACTTTGCTGCACTGAAGAAATTTGAACTAACAAACATTGATGTAAAGCACACTTATTACTCTGCCACTTACTAGTCTTAATTCTGATATAAAAAGTCAAATCTACACTTTTTCTGCACTGTTACACTACACAAGTACTTCTACTCTGCATACCCAGTACTGTTTATATATTTGTGCTTGTGTTTATTTTTGTGTGTATTCCAGAGGCTGAATGCCCTGGCAGCATTGGTACGAGGACACCTGCCTACTTTACACCGTAATATCATTACTGCCCTCATCACTATTGATGTCCATGCCAGAGACATTGTCACAGATTTAGTCCGCCAGAAGGTACAATAGTGGTGTAGTGCAATATTATGAACCCACACAGATGCCAACAAGCAGCTTATATCTATGTCTGTTTATGATTTAGTATGATAGGTGTAGGTATTAACCGCCTTAAAGTAATTTTAGCCATCTTTTTCAGGTGGACACCAAGTCTAACTTTGAATGGCAGAGACAGCTACGTTACTACTGGGACCTGGACCTGGACAACTGTGTAGCCACAATGGCTCTATCTACTTACAATTATGGCTATGAATATCTGGGAGCCTGCCCTAGATTGGTTATCACACCGCTTACGGTAACACAATAATACACAATGATACACTTCATCAGTGGCTGCCACATGCCAAGCTCTGTGTAAAACAGAAACCTTTTTATGGTTTATGTTGAATCCAACTGCAGTGACATCGAAATAAGAAAAAAGGACTCCCAGACCTTTAGCTTTAGATTGACAATGTGACACAGAAACACAACATAGACATTTTTTTTTTTTTTTTTGGTTTTGTTTAAACAGTAACAATCTCTCACCCTTCCCTGATGTGCAGGACCGCTGCTATTTGTGTCTAATGGGGGCTCTCCAGTTAGACCTGGGGGGAGCTCCTGCTGGGCCAGCAGGGACAGGCAAAACAGAAACCACCAAAGACTTGGCTAAGGCCCTGGCCATACAATGTGTCGTCTTCAACTGCTCTGATGGACTTGACTACAAGGTTAGCCATGACATTAATCTATAAACCACATGTGAGCGTTTGTGTGCTCCTTTATTACGCTTTCAGTTACTCTTGTTGTGTTTGTTGTGCTTGTTTATCTACTCAGACCTTTTCCCCTTTCACATACAGTTAGCACTGCCAATGCATGTGCTCACTCCAGGTGAATTAGCTGTTTCAGTCTGACTGTACCTACTAAGTGACTCCATTAGATGGCACTATTGCTAAAGTAATCAGGCCTTCTGTTCCGTTCCAGTTAAAGCACAGCTACACTGAACAGAGCCCATGAAGAAGGCTCTCTTAGAATAGATGTGTGCTACTAAAACATTGTTGCTTGTATGCTAGTATGATAATAGGTCAATAAACATAATAAAAAAACATCACTAACATATACTTGGATTGCTGCTCGATCAAAAAAACATTTAATATGACACAGCTGAATCCATACAGTCACATATCTACAGATGAAGAACTACAGATTTATCTGTGTCATTGTCATATAATAGGTATTGTAGGTAGATAATAGATATCATACTTCTTGTGGCTCATAATCACCTAAAATGGGTTGTTTTAAGGGATGACTAATCAAATAAAAAAAACACAGGATTGGAACCCATATTGAGGGACAAGTCTTTTAATATACAGCACTGATTCTCAGAATGTTTGGACTGTCAATAAAAGGCGATGCATCAAATTCAGAATGAATGCGTGTATACACAAATGTTTCCGTTTTCATTTATGTTTAACACAGAGTCCTAGCTTTTTTGAAATTGAGTTAAAAGAAAAGAAAAGAAAAGCATCTGTATTTTATAAGCCTCAGAACTTAAGGTTGTGCCTTTAACCTTGAAACAAACTGTACACTTCAATTCAGTGGTAAACGGTATTTTGTCTGGCAGTGCAGCGAGGTTGGAGTCAGACCAACTGAAAGCACACGCTGACAAGACATCTGGAAAGCCATTCTCTCGATGTCAGATGCAGTTAGTTATTGGTAGCAGACACCTGTGTATTAGAGTTGGACAGGGCTTTGATTTATCCAGGCTAGAATCACAGCACTCTGTGGTTCTATATGTAAATGCTTTGTTCAGCTCCGCTCTACTGTGGCTGAGCAACATTTAACTGTAACATTTAATTCCACCATCCGTGAAATCTTAATAACAGTGTTTTCTGTGTATACTTCTAACACAAATGCAATAATAGTTGCTAGTGCTATACTGTACTACTGAAATATAAATTAACTCACAGGAATTTCGAGACAGTCTAACATGGCCTCAATATGACCACTTTATGAAACAGTAACTCAAAATTAAAATAGAAATGATGACCTAAAACTGCATTACTATTTCATCTGTAGTATTTTAACCAGTCACACTTCCCTTTTCCAGATGATGGGGCGCTTCTTTAGTGGACTCGCTCAGTCGGGTGCTTGGTGTTGTTTTGACGAATTTAACCGAATCGACATTGAAGTTTTGTCTGTCATCGCTCAGCAACTCATAACCATACGAAATGCAAAAGCTGCAAAGGTAAGATCTCTTTTTCACAGTTTTGCATCATCTGTATGGATGGAAGAGCTAAGGGCACTCTGTCCTAAAATTCTCAGATGAGAAGTGTCAGTCATTTGACAATTACAACTCTTGATTCCACATTGTGACAAAGGTCTGTTATCAGACTTTTGATTTTCTAGCTTCACATCAAACAGGATGTTTTGAGTAAATGGTCAAGTTTTATATGTGTACTTTTATATATGTAATACACTTTACATAGATGAATGAATTTCATGGGACATCTTTTATGTTACATGTAGTGACACAATGCACGCAATGTTGGGCAAATTTAATATGCTGCAAGTTTATCTGAATACCAGCCAGTTATCTACTGGAGCATTACTGTATTTTCCGTAGAGGAGATACAGAAAGACCATCAGGTTAGGAGCCGGAACAGATTACATGAATTAGAAATTAATTAGGTCCATAAGTCACTGCCACCCACACACATAAAGCACATCTCACTCAACTCTGTGTTGTGCAGCTGTCAAGGTTTTACTTTGAGGGCCAGGAAATCAAGCTAGTGATGACGTGTGCTGCATTCATCACCATGAACCCAGGCTACGCTGGAAGAACAGAGCTACCCGACAACCTTAAAGCTCTCTTTAGACCCATTGCCATGATGGTGCCAAACTACGCACTCATTGCTGAGGTAAAAGGGCTTTCGGTGGGTGCGTTATTGGGCTGGGTCGCTTATTTTCTCTCCATAACAGTTTATCATTTCTTTCTTTTTTTCCCCTCTCTCCAGGTGATTTTGTACTCAGAGGGATTTGAGTCCAGCAAGACCCTAGCGAGGAAAATGACCCAGATGTACAAGCTGTGCTCTGAGCAGCTGTCCCAGCAGGACCACTATGACTTTGGCATGAGAGCCGTCAAGTCGGTCCTGGTCATGGCTGGGTTAGAGAATCACACACATACAACATGCACTCACACACATTCAGTTGTAGAGGGACCAGAAGGACTGTTGTGACGTGTTGCACACATGCATAAATACATATATTTTGCATTATTGTACAGAGAATGTGCTGAGAGAGACTGTTAATGTTAACAGTGTTGTCGTGTTTTAGTCCATCACAAAGACAGTCATCATTCTATGTGCTGAACGGCATGTATCCAGCAAATATTTTAATCCAACATAAAAGCACAAGCAACTACAGTGACTGCTGTGACTATGGTTGATCAAACGAAATAAGCACCTCTTCACTTAAGCCCTACAGTACTTTCACTGTTTGTCAACTGTGAGAAATTCCTTCACTCTGTCAGATGGATACCGTTCCTCAAATGAACGAGCGTTGAGACACATGCAACATGAAGAACAACATTAGATAGACAAAAGAAAGATCTGGAGACAGCGTGGGTGCATACACAGATGTGAATGGATGCTCTTGACCATATGTAGTGAAAGTCATGTTTTAGCCTGTTGGTTATTAGCCGAAGCTCAGGGAACTGTTGTAATTGGCTTGTGATTCATTGTCTGTCTTTGGCTAGATATTAGTCCTCTGAGTCTGCTCGTTCTACACTAGGCACCCATTCATTATCTCCCACTCTAAGGTCTCTAATGTTTTTACTTTGTTTTTTATAATCGAGTGGAGCCAGCCTGTTGTGGAGATCAAGTTGTGTTATATTGAATCACCAGCTTGTGTCCGCTGCTTATTATCTTCATTACGT
This sequence comes from Larimichthys crocea, assembly GCF_000972845.2. Lineage (NCBI taxonomy): Eukaryota > Metazoa > Chordata > Actinopteri > Sciaenidae > Larimichthys > Larimichthys crocea. The sequence continues at coordinate 38,663,367 of NC_040020.1, forward strand.
CTGCATTTGTAATGAGTCTATTTTCTACTAATTAATTTGCCCATTACTTTTTCCCCATATTGTTTATATTTATTTCAATGAACGCACCAACTTTTTTAAGAAGAGAAGCCTGCGATGTCACTTTTAATGTCAAGTTGTCGAATTAAGTGGGACGTGGGCTCTGCTATTGATTTACCTTTTTAGTACCTTTATAGTAATCAACATGAAAACTGTAAACTGAGGATTGTTCTGCACTATGACGAGGTTGCAAGTTTCGAAATTTCTAATAATAGTTAGGTTATTTTACATATATATAATATTATCATATTTAATATACTATATTGTTTTTTCACGTTTAGGTCTCTAAAGAGAGATAACCCCCACCTCAGTGAGGATGTGGTTCTTATCAGAGCCTTGAGGGATTCGAACCTGCCAAAGTTCCTTGTTGATGATGCTGTGCTGTTTGGGTAAGCCTGTCAGATATTTTGATCATAAAGTACATCTTACTTCTGGTGCACTCTGTGACATGACACTAAATATTACACCAGACAGCCAGCACAAGTTTCAGTAAGAAAACAGTGTGTTTTCTATGTTGTTGCATGTTGCAAATCTTTTCTGTTTTATTTGTGTGTTTATGCCATCCTCTCTCCAGTGGTATTCTGTCAGACCTCTTCCCTGGCGTTAGTATTCCCGAGCATGACTATGGTGTGCTACACTCCACCATCCTGGAATCTTTGGTTAAGAGAAACTTACAGCCTCTACCTAGCATGACTAAGAAGGTACACCACTCCCCCCCCATTTTTGTGAATTTGAATATTTGTTCTAAATATGTTTTAACTCTAAAAATTAATTCATGTAATATACAACTTAAAAATGAAGGCTGGTATTTCTATTTTGATCTTTCTCACCATCAACAAATCCCATGAAAAATGACTTTTTAACTTCCCAACCCTGCCTGTGGCACTCATCCTTAAGCCTATTCACTCCTACAAAAGATGTAAATCTGTACAGCGGTACAGTGTATATAAGATTAACTCATATACACTGATTTTGTACTAAACTTGTATATATTCAGTTTGTTTTGTAACATGCCCTGGTTTCCATCCTTTCCACTTCTTTTTATACGAACAGGTGATCCAGCTCTATGAGACCATGTTAGTGCGTCATGGTGTCATGTTGGTCGGGCCTACTGGTGGAGGTAAGACCACTGTCTACACCATCCTGGCAGATGTACTGGAGACCCTTCATTGCACAGGGCACAAGGCTAACAACCCCTTCTATCAGCCTGTCAAGACCTATGTTCTCAACCCCAAATCTGTCACGATGGGAGAGCTCTACGGAGAGGTACTGTAGACAGGAGAAAAAAATGATATAACAGCTTCTTTGCTTCTCTCTCGACTTTGATTGATTATGTACCTCAACATGCTCAGGTTAACACATTAACACTGGAGTGGCGTGACGGACTGATGGCGCTGAGTGTCCGTGATGCGGTCAGCGACACCACTGACGACCACAAGTGGGTGGTCTGTGACGGGCCAGTTGACGCCCTGTGGATTGAGAACATGAACACGGTGTTGGATGACAACAAGATGCTCTGTCTGGCTAACAGCGAGCGAATCAAACTTACTTCATCTATACATATGGTGTTTGAGGTGAGAGCTGAACACAGTAACGTTTAATATTTTTGATAAGGTGTTTGATGCTCTATGCTCACTTACATGGTTCTAGAGAATTTGTGCTCCTAGATCGGCTTATTTGTTCTCCTTCATTAACTGCATTTTTCAGGTCCAGGACTTGGCTGTAGCATCTCCAGCCACAGTCAGTCGCTGTGGGATGGTATATATTGACCCAGATGAGCTCAAGTGGATGCCCTATGTCCAGACATGGATCAGTGGTCTAGGAGACAAGGTTGTACACACTGTATTTCTGGTATTCCTAGATCTCTTGGAACATTTTTTCTCAGATTTCTTCGAACTTTTGCAAAAAACATTTGAAATTAGGAAAAGAAGAGAAAAGGACTTGTGCTTAAGGTATCGCACAAACTGCTTGTAAAGCAGTCCAAGCTGTGGGCGTTATTCAAACATCAAATACACTTGTATTCATACTTGTAGACAAATGTTCCATCTGTTATCAGACCGTTATTGCTTATGTATTCTCTATGTGTGAAACTGTGGCTGTGTACTCCTGTTTGTGCACTGGTACACCATTAGTAATGTGCCTTTTCAGGCATTGCAAGCAGGAGAACTTCAGCATCAGCATAAATGCTGATGACAGCACATCACATCAAAGTTTACAGCTTTCAACATTAGCCCTGAGCCACTCAGGGTGACTTAACACAGCTGAGAGAGTGGGTCATCTCTCCCCTCAACTTTTAAGTCTGTCTCTCTCTCACTCTCACTGTCTAATTGACTGAGACTGTTCTGTTTGTTGACAGTGCCTTTGTGTTGCTTTTGTTTTCTTCCTTCTTCTGTTTTTCTCTGCAGATTCATGTTCCACTTTTTCAGTATTTCAGCCTCTCTTTTAAGCCACTTCAATCTGTTTTAGTTTTTTTTTTTTTTAACAAGCAACATTTCTTTGAGAAGGGACTTTCCTTCCTTAGTTTAATTGTTGCATTCTGCTTTGTCTGGGATAACTTTGATTACACTTTGAAAAAAAAAACGTGGAGCTGTTTGAGTTAAAGTTTATAATTCATTTTGTATTGATTTCCACTTAGCTATTTTAACTGCGGGAGTCTGTCTTTGTGTCTCTTGGGGACAGGGAGAGCATTGCCCGCACTTATTCTAATTCTCTGTCTAACACTCTCCTTGTTCAAGGAATAGTTTAACGTTCTGAGAAATAAGCTTGATCCCTTTCTGGCTGAGAGATAGATGAGAAGATCAATACCATCCTCATGTCTGCCCATTAAATATGAAGCTACAGCCAGACAGTTAGTTTAGCTTAGCATAAAGACTAGAAACACTAAGCAACATCAGCGAGCTTTGGAGGGGTGAAACTTGTTTTGTTTTTCGTGCTAACCTAAGCTAAATGTCCGCTTTAGCTGACAGATATGCGAGTGATATCGATCTTCGCATCTAACTTTTGTCTAGAAAGCAAATAAATGTTTTTTTCCAAAATGTCAGCCTAACTAGGTTGCTTCACAGACTAAAAGAATAAAAGCCTCTTAAAGATCACTTTATAACCATACCCTCCTCTGCCTTCGCCCATCTCTCTGTGACCCTCTTTCTCCCTTCTCCCTGTGCTGTGTCTCTAGCTCCCAGACCAAGTGCGAACATACCTGCTGGAGCTGTTTGAGGGGTATGTGGAGAATGGTCTTCAGTTCGTGTTGAAGCATTGCACGCAGGCAATTCGCCAGGTGGACATCAGTAAAGTCACCACTCTTTGCTCCCTGCTAGAGGCACTGCTGCTGAGCAAAGGAGGGCCAGATCTCAAAATGGTACATTAATCACAAGATTTAACTGTCACTTTAGTTCAGTTTATGGTTCCGCTCTGGGACTGGTCTATTAGTGCACAATAATTCAGCTATGTAATCAAAAAGGTTCAGTTGTTGTGGGTAAGGTCAGATAATAAAAGACAAAGGCTTTTTAAATCACACATGGCATCAAGACTTTATACAAATATATAAATCGACAAGAGCATATTTCTTTTTATTATGTGCACAGTTCATTTTGAACCCTTACTTACTAACTAACTTCCTCTTATTTTTGTGTGTGTGTTGGTATCAGGATTCCACTGTATTGTGTCAGACCTTTATATTCTGCTACCTGTGGGCAGTAGGCGGCAACCTGACCAGCTCTCACTGGGATGCTTTTGACACTTTTGTCAGAAAGCAGTTTGAAGACAACAGCAATGCTAAGGTATATGCACACACCCACAGACACATACAGAGATAGACAGACCGGATATGTAGACACCACATATGTCCATAACACACTGACAGAAATGTCACAACTGTGCTTCGCATGTCCAGTGTTGCTGTTAAAACTCTTCTCTGCCCTTCAAGGCATTATGCCTCATTTGTATTTCTGAGAGTCAAATCAAATTTACCAACGCATTTGCTGATATTGGCATGAAATGTGCAAAAAGGCCTGAAGGTTAGCTCATATTATGTATTACATCAAAGCACTCTCTGCACTGGATGTATCTAGCCACAGCACAGCTAAACTGAAAAGGCAGACTTCTCTAGAACATCAGTCACTTGTGTAAAAATGAAGATATTAAGATAGAGCATCCGTATTGTACAACATAATACCTTCAATTGGTTACAAGGAACATAAGGTAAATCTGAAGCATGAGCTCTGTGCCAAGGTTATAAAAGTTCATTGCATGCTATTACTCGGCCTTGCCAACTTTGCAGAATTATGGATAGGCCATTTTAGACTGGAGGAAATATTTTTTAGTTGTGAAGAATGAGGTGCAGGGAATAGATGAAGAAAAGTTGGGGGTTGATGTTATGAATTGTCCAGTCTTTATAGCCTAACAGGAAATGGAAAAGTAATTGTTTGAGAGGTTTGTCTTGGCTGGCAGTCATAGCAGATGATTGAGGGAATGTCTAACTGACAGAGGCAGGACACAGTAGGGTGGGAACATCATGACTCACTCATCTGAAGGTGGTGTGAGCACGTAGATAAAAGATTCATGAAGGCTGCTGAGTATCATCTGGAACATCCCACATGTTTTCACATCTGTTCATATGTCTGCGCATAAGGAGCTGAAGTTTGGGAAATGTAATGTTATTTATATTAGAGAAATGTTTGTTTGTACATTTTTATGTGTTTACCATGAGATGAAGCCAGTGCAGCCAGCTCCCAGCTGTGATGCTTGAGGGAATGAACCGTGCATACACACACACACACATTAGTAACGGCAGGAGTCTGGAAAACAAATACTAAATCACATGCCACAGAGAAACACACCACATAAATAGCAACTACAGCCACCAACAACAGAGTAGAATGAGTTTCTTTAATGCCAGATTTCTACTGAGGTTTTATAGTTAAGCATATTCCTAAAATTCATGACATTATTTTCCCAGTTTTGTTTTTATTTGTATGTGTGTTGATTAAAACGCATTCATCTGTTTTCTGTAGCTTCCAAAGTCTGGTACCCTGTGGAGTGTGTACATGAACTTTACCCACAAGCGTCTGGAATCATGGGAGAAGATAATCCCTTTGTTTAAATACAACAGGGAGCAGCCCTTTTTTGAGATGCTGGTCCCCACCACAGACACTGTCCGCTTTGGCTACCTAATGGAGAAACTACTATCTGTGCGACGTTCTGTGCTCTTTACCGGCGGCACTGGAGTGGGAAAGGTAAGGATTCGTGGTCACAGAAGAAACTGTGGCAATGCTGCGACATGCTGGTCTGTAAATGGTAGCATGCTGAACTGATACTGTAGAAAGATGTGGATAATCATTTGCCCAGATGCCCCTTTAGTGTCATTTAGAAGACACTAAAGGGGAATGTGGGTCACATGGAGAAAAATCACTGGCTTACCACAGCTGAAACCTGGGCTCAGTTCCCAGCAACAGGGCTTCAGGTATTAACAGGCATTTTAGTGAATACAACTAACACTGTCACTGCAAAATAATCTTATTGCATGCTTTTCTGCTTCATTGCGTTGGATGCAGAAGACCACAGACATGTATTGTATGTGGTTGAGATTTTGAAGGTGTAAATATTACCACATATAAATCTATGGACAATCTGCTCTAAATCACCTTGTCCCTACATAAGGTCATTTCCTGGTAATATTTCATTGCTAAGACCATCTCTTAACCTAACCTGATTTCAGTTGAAGGGGTAGCTAGAGGTCATTAGTAAATGAGCTTTTGAAACTGATGAATCAGTGTTTTCTTAGACAAGAAATGATCTGTGTCAGTGTTGTATTATTTTTTATTATCATTATTTTTGTGTGTCTGTCCCTCCCAGTCTGTGGTGGCTCGGGACCTTCTTAACAGTATCCAGGAAAAGGCAGGATACCTTCCAGTCTACATCAACTTCTCTGCTCAGACCTCTTCCGCCCGTATGCAGGAGATCATTGAGTCCAAACTGGAAAAAAAGAGGAAAAACATTTTGGGTATTGACTCACAATTGCACTAATACACAATCATTCATCACATATAAAGGAAATCTATGATTGACACTGTTCATCTTACCATCCATTCAAATATCAGTCCTTACTGTAGTCTACACTATTCTGCTTTTTAAATCCAATGACATACACTGCCATCCTTTCTTGCTGTATGTCAATACATCCATCTCTTGACATTTTCTCCTTCTCTATACTTCCCACCCTGCAGGTGCTCCTGGTAACAAGAAGTTAGTGGTCTTTGTGGATGACCTGAATATGCCAAAGCTGGACAGTTATGGCTCTCAGCCCCCTATAGAGCTCCTGCGTCAGTTCCAGGACTTTTCTGGCTTCTATGATAGATCCAAGTTCTTCTGGAAGGAGATCCAGGTATAAATACATACAAATAAGACGAGGTACACCGTAATGGCACATTTGACAGTAATGATTATGTATGTGCATACATCTGACTTTGTTCAGGTCAGCAGATGGCTGGTATGGTGTCCTACAGCATGTGGTCACCCCTATTTGTGAAATCTGTAAACAGACATGTAAAACATGCCATTCAATATTCACTTAGAACAGCTGCATTTAAAGGAACATGGCTCAGGAGTTGTTGCTTGTTAGGCCACCTAACTCTCTATTTCTATACTTGTTAAAGACAGAGGATGCATCCTGCAAACAAGAGAGTTTTGGAGTTGTTGTAGACAGAACTTGCCTAGCTGTTTCCTCCTGTTTGCACTTTTTATGCTAAGCTAGACTAAACCATCCGTTAACTGTACCTAAGACACAGAGATGGAAATGGTATTGATGTTCTCATCTAACTCTGGGTGAAATGGCAGTCGAATTTCTCAAAATGTTGGAGGGCCTGTTGACATGTTCAATTGGTTTTCTGTTAAGTTAAAAAGTGTAGATATAGCTCTTTAGTTTTTGTTTCTACACAGTCAGCATCAACTTAATTAGTTTTCTAGTTGGACTTCTAATGAAGCGTGTCCATTTCTATAAGAAACCCATTCATCTTGTGAGCCTGTGTGTGTGTTTGCATCTGTATGTGTGTGAATATAGTGTACCCCTATTTGTTTTCTGTATTGATATAAGGTTTCCTGCATTTAACTTGTGCCATACAACACCGCACACGCACGCACACACACACACATACACACAGATACAATTACATGACTAATTGCACTTACACATACAGTATAACGTAGTTGAGTGTGTGTTGGAGTGCAGGTATGTATGTGCAATGTTGGAGTAGCACATAAGCGATAGAGTTTTGTGTTATGATGTGCTGCACAGAAATGTTCATACTCATGCAACAGCATAATGTTACTGGGGGTACTGAAAGAAATGGAGGGTGTGTGTGCTTTTTATCTGGAAACACTATTAAAGCAACCAACTTATTATTTTATTCAGTATGCTTTCTTTTCTCCATTCAACTATTGTGACCTCCCGTTAGAGTACTTTTTAAAATTAAAAACAGCTAGAGACGCTGGGACTGCATTCTGCACCTGCCGGCATTCTTATCATTTTAGTACTTCACTCTGATGCTCCATTCCTCAAGCACCTGCGTACACAGAGAATCTTATTACTTTCACTGGCAACATGTGTCTGAGTTGTTTCCCTCAGGAGAAAATAAGACACACTATACCCTTACGGATTTTGAAAAAAATCTAAATAAATACTAATATAGATGCTTAAAGTGGGATATCTCAAAAGTAGGTAATGTGATTCTAATCCAGTACAAATCCAGCAAACATCTCCTCACAGATCCTCCCCCTTTAGCTTTCCACTGTGTTTGTGTACAGTGGTTGTACACAGCCCTCTGTATTTGTAAGAAACAAAGTGGCTCAGACTGAGCCACACAACACTAACTTGTTATTCCAGCCAGGATTTGTACCTCAGGTAACTTTAAATTACTTACCCAGAGACATTCATCTTACTTTCTAGTTTGCCAAGATATACTGTTGTTGCAATGTTAGCTACAGTAGCGGGAGAGTTGTGAGTATTGCTGTCTGGAGCTGGTATGCTCAGACTAAGGAACCATCACATCCTCCCTTCATGTAAGCTGCACAGTTGCAACTTCAGCCACAGTTTCTTTTTGGTGTACATATAATATTGGATAAGATTAGAGTGTATGTTTAAATAAACATACGTATATACATTAGTGTATGTTTAAATAAAAGAGAAAATTCAAGTGGCTAAGCAAGAGAGATGGACTCCACTAAAACTCCTTCTTCTTCCTCCTTTCTTCCTTTCCTCCAGGAAATGACCATCGCTGCCGCATGTGCTCCTCCAGGTGGGGGCCGCAATCCAGTGACCCCCCGCTTCATCCGCCACTTCAGCATGCTGTGTCTTCCTACACCCTCAGATCACAGCCTCAAACAGATTTTTAAAGTGAGAAGAGACACATACACAGACACAAATCCTGTCTACACACATAAATGTTTTTAACTGGTTCAGAATGCTCATGTACTTCTCTCTATAAGATCTGACCCTCCTCTTGTTCTCTTTCTCATTTGTCTATTTGACCCCATTTCTCAATATATTTCCTCTAAATGACACATCATCTGCTCCATCATGCCTGTTATGATCTCTTTTCCCTCCCATCCCTCCTTCAGGCCATCCTGACTGGTTTCCTTAGTGACTTTTCCCAGGCGGTGAAGGACTGTGCCAGTGAGATTGTGAATGCAGCTGTAGAGATTTATGACCGCTTGAGTGTAGATCTGCTGCCCACTCCAGCTAAGTCACACTATGTCTTCAATCTCCGGGACCTCTCCAAGTGTGTCCAAGGTGAGACACAAGGCCCACACACAGACGTGCACAAATTCAGACCAGTATCATTGAACACTTTACAGGTGATTGCATCGATAAAGATGCATTTTAAGTAAAAGATGGACACAGTGGTTGCTCAGGCGTGAAAAATATACACCCTACACTTTAGCTTTACAGGTCAATGCATCTTTTCGTCATTCTTTTTTTTTTTTTTTTTTTGAAACAAGTTTGAAATTTTTGAAATTTTCCTGGTCAAAATAGAAGGAATTAAAACAGTTTGATTTTCATTTTTCGGTTTCTTATAGCAAAAAAAAAAATCTGTATGTTCTGAAACCAGATTACACATTTCATAATTTTACATAAGAGTTAAATAACTCAGATTTTACATTGTATAACCATGGAAAGATTTGGGGTTAAGGTCATCGTGAACGGGACTCTTTTGAAAATATGTCTAAATTGAGAAAATTATGAGATATTTAATGTCATTTCAGTTGATATTCCCCGCAGTTCATTATCATGGAAATTACTTTAAGAAATTAGGTTTTACTTGGTGATGATACAATCAAAAAGACTTCACAAAATCATGGTGAATAATATAATAAGAGAAATTATTGCTGTTATGCAAGTATGCTTGAAGCACTGCGATCGTAGCATAACTAGAAGTTAGCTAGAAGTTTATTATAGTTAGGTTTTTATATTATATAAACGACTCCAGTCCGAAGATACCTAAGTCTTGACAGCATCACAGCATGGGACACAGCTATGATCATTTTCAAGCCACATAATCAACTTTTTTAAGCTGTGTCTCAGCCTCATGTTTCGAATCGTCTGCACCATCTCTACCTCCTTTCCTCTCTAGCTCCCCCTCTTCCTTTTGCCCACCAGGCATCATTACTGCATGAAGATGAGCTGAAGCGACTTCTACGACTGCTTTCTACACTCAACATATCTAGAGTGCATTACTCAAACACATAGTTCCCTTTAGCAATACATACTGTTAGTGAGGGGTAATAAACTGACACCCACTCTTTCCATTTTCTTATATTGCTGCCATCACGTTTTGTTTCCCTTCATATGTATGTTTAGTTATCTTTATGCAACTCTGCCCTTTATTGTTTTTTTTTCTTTCTTCATAAGTTATGAGCTATAGCTTTTTATTTTCCATTTGTTCACCTCCTTTTACTTCTACTTATACATTTGCATTATACAAGATGAAAATATTGATCCGTTCTCCTTTCCGTACATCTTTCCCTTTCTTGATTTCCAGGCATGCTGCAGTGTGAGCCAGGTCAAGTGAGAGACAAGAACCAGATCTTCCGTCTCTTCTGCCATGAGTGTCAGCGGGTGTTCCACGACCGACTCATCAACAACCAAGATAAGACCTATTTCAACACCATTGTGTGCGAGATGGCCAGTAAGAACTCAGTCACAAAAATGCACAAACAAATTTCCAGTTAAAGAATACAGTACCCTTGTTTCTGACCCTCTCACTCTCTCTTTCTGTCAGGTAAATATTTTAGCATTAACTTGGAGCATTCATACTTTGTGACTCAGCCCATCATCTTTGGGGACTTCATCATGGTCGGATTCTATTTTCTCTTATCGAAGATGCTTGATAGGATCAGAAAACATTTGATTTCTATGTTTACACTGAAATACCTCACAACATTTTTTATTCCCATTGCTCTCTATCTAATAATAGGTGGGTGCAGAGAAAGAAGACCGTCTGTATGAGGATCTGACTGACATGGACAAGATTCAGACTGTTCTCCAGGACTACCTTGATGATTACAATTTGACCTTCTCCAAGGAGACCAAGCTAGTTTTCTTCCAGGATGCCATTGAGCATGTCTCCAGGTGTGCACACCTGGATTTGCGATGCTGAATTGCTAGATTCCTTTGAAATGTGACATCCTAGTTGGTGGTTAATGGATTTTAGCTGTAGGTGGTACAAACTGTGAGATGAAAGTTACACTGAGGAAGAAGCTACACTACAAACTGTATGATGGTGCTTTTTTCAAAATGGAATATCTAGACACTGTGATATGAGATGTATTGGATAAAATGGCACATATGAGTTCTATAGCCTCAAGGCATATCACTCCACACAATGTGTCCTTTAACATCACTCTTCTTTCTTCATAAATGTTTCATTGCTTTTCCTCTAGGATTGCCCGTATGATTCGCCAGGAGAGAGGCAATGCCCTGCTAGTGGGAGTGGGAGGTACAGGCAAGCAGTCACTTACTCGGTTGGCAGCCCACATATGTAGGTACCGCTGCTTTGAGATCGAACTAAGCCGAGGCTACAACTACGACAGCTTCCATGAGGACCTGAGAAGGCTCTACAAGATGGCTGGTGTGGAGGGCAAAGATATGGTGTTCCTCTTTACAGATACTCAGGTATGACTGAAGGACCTAACTAATATAAAGATAAGAAACTTTTTTTTGACACAGAGAGAATGTTTTTTTCCCCTTTTTGTAGGTCCAATTATATTTAAAGCTGTCCACTCTCTGTCCTGTTGTAGATTGTGGTGGAGGAGTTTTTGGAGGATGTCAATAACATGCTGAACTCTGGCGAGGTGCCAAACCTTTTTGAGAAAGATGAGCTGGAACAAGTACTAGCTGCCACCCGACCTAAAGCCAAAGAGGCTGGAATCAGTGAGGAGAATAGGGATGAGGTACATACAGACACAAACATGCTGTAGAAAACATTTATCATTCTAGCAGTAAAAATGTAACACAGAAAATACCTACAATATGTCCATTAAACAAAAAGGATAATTGTTTTCTCAAGGCTAAGGAAATACACTTACCGGTACTCACTTTCTTGTCTATCTGTGTGCTAATGTCTGTGCCATAAATATGAAGTTTTACAGTGGGTTAAGTGCCAGACTGCCATGTCCTGGCAGTAACACATCTGAAACATTACCATACATTGCCACTCAAGAGAACATCAAGAGAACATCAGTGTCAAATGCTGCAGTACGATCTAAGACAATTAAATGAATGTCTAACCACTGTCACTAGCTAAAAGAAAAAAACACATACAGAGAATTTCCCGCGAAGGGCCAAAATAGCCAAGGGCTGCACGCAAGAGCAGTCAATTAAAGTCAGTGCCCCCAAGTGAGCTGTAAGAAGATATCAGACTTTAATGTTATCTGCCTGCTGAGACCCGAACCCTCAGAAATTATGGAGTGTGTGTGTGTGTGTGTGTGTGTGTGTGTGTGTGTGTGTGTGTGTGTGTGTGTGTGTGTGTTTGGGGCCTTCAGGTGTTCCAGTATTTCATCTCTCGTGTACGAGAGAAGCTGCACATTGTGCTGTGTATGAGTCCTGTGGGCGACGCATTCAGGTCCCGCTGTCGTATGTTTCCTTCACTGGTCAACTGCTGCACTATTGACTGGTTTGTGCAGGTATGCTGACAGAGCTCTCATTTTTCTGCTCATATCTAATCACATATAATTACTCAGCTTGGTTTAGGGTTGTGAACTGAAAGATGATCATTTGGTACAAGTTATATCACTCCCGCTGGTCCTAGCAGATATTCTTAAAAAGTAATTTTTTCTCCAGTCTGACATATTTTTCCACTCCTGCTTTTGTTCTTATTGCATTTTTTTTTGTTTTACAGCTGTCTTCTCTTTCACCAATCATTCTCTTCACCTGCTCTTGTCCAGGATTGTAGTTTTTGGCTTTCTGTCCATTCCATATGGTTTCATTTATGTCCTGTTAGCATATTGATTTTTATTTTAATTCAGTCATAAAGCCTTGTAATTTGCATCTTTATTGATTGTCTTTATTTTTGCATTTTGTGTATTTTTCAACAAAAAAGTTAAATAAAAGCTAAAAGCTGAAATAAAAGTTGTATATCCTTGCCCTCACTGAAGAATTTGTTTTACTCTTTACTCTTGTCCCCTTTACCCTCGGGTGTCCAGTGGCCTCGTGAAGCGCTGCTCTCTGTCTCAAAGGACTTCTTCCAGGAGGTGGACTTTGGCAGTGAGGAGCTAAAGCAGAGCTTCTCCGCCATGTGCGTGGAGGTACATGTTAGTGTTACTGACATGGCTGAGCGCTACTACTCTGAGGTGAGACGCCGATACTACACCACGCCTACATCCTACCTGGAGCTCATCAACCTCTACCTGTCCATGCTCGAGGAGAAGCGACAGCAGCTAGTAATTGTAAGTGATGAGTTGTCCTTTTTGGTGTTGTAATAATTTGTAGTAATTGTGAAAAAAAATTCTCTGTGATCAGTTTCTTTGTTGTTGTGGCACTGTAATGCACTTGTTGATGTATTTTCAAGATCATGTCTGCATTCATGATATGCAAAATATATCTATGTGTGTGTATTTATATAGGCTAAGGATCGCGTGAAGAACGGTCTGACCAAACTGCTGGAGACCAATGTGCTTGTGGACAAAATGAAAGTGGACCTGTCTGCTTTGGAGCCAGTCCTGAAACAGAAATCCATTGATGTTGATGCCCTCATGGAGAAACTCGCTGTAGACCAAGAGAGTGCTGATGAGGTGTGTGTGTGTGTGTGTGTGTGTGTGTGTGTGTGTGTGTGTGCCTATTGCCTCCTAGAAGGGACTGAAATCTGAAACCCTCACCTTCATTGCTGTAGTCTGTGTATCATACAAAAATATATATTCTCCACAGGTGCGTAAAGTAGTGTCAGAGGATGAGGCTTTGGCCAAGGTCAAAGCTGAAGACACCCAGGCCATAGCAGATGATGCCCAAAGGGACCTGGATGAGGCTCTTCCAGCCCTGGAGTGTGCCAATCAGGCCCTTAATTCTCTTGACAAGGCTGACATCTCTGAGATCAAGGTGTTCACCAAACCCCCTGACCTAGTCATGACGGTCATGGAGGCTGTCTGCATCCTGCTGAACTACAAGTCAGTGTGCTTCTCTCTCGCTCTAAAAAAAACAAGACCTTTTCTTCTTTGGACATTTTAATTGGCGACATGTCTCTGCCTCTCTTATCACAAAGAAGTGCCTTTCTTATCCCATGAGAAAAAGAAAAAAAAATACAATGCAGGGATAGAAGATGCCATTTGATAGGGCTTTTTCATGGAGGATAGACCAGTTTTAGTGAAAGTCATTAGCTGTTCTTTATATGATGTCTGTTTCATTTGTTCAGCACATCTGATTGAATTCAACATCCAGTGGCATATGATCATCTGTAAACGTGTGTCTAATTCTCTCAGATCAAAATGAAATACTGGTGTGCGCACAATCCATTTTCAGTACCAAACAGGAAAATGTGTTCACCAAATATCTGTGTAATCAAAAAATAATCTATCCGGCATAAAATTTATCATGATGATCCATCATCATACTTACCATCATCACTGTAGCCACCTTCATCATCTATAGCATAAGGATAATTTTAGTCATTTCAAAAATGATGATCATCGTTCTAATAACAATTCTCACGCTGACAAATGTATTAGATAGATGTGGGCCTATTTTTAATCCCTTATATTCTGTAGTCAGCATCCAGAAGGATTACCTCACTATCTCATGACTCATCCCTCTATCAACCCTTAAAATTCATCAGTCATTAATCTGCTGCACTGCTGCTGCATTAAATTCAATCCTGACCAATATCCTTTCTACTTTAACCTTATAGCACCCAGTGTTTCAGACTTTTTTATGCACACACAAGGTTTAATTATCTCAAATTTTAGTTTAAGTTTAAATCTGGGTTAGTGAGAGCTTCACTTTTGCCAAAATAACCTATCCACCTGAAAGGTTGTGGCATATCAAACACATGTGCCTTGAACTGTCACGATAAAAGCCCACTCCAAAATGTGAAAAAAAAAAAGACATTAGGCACTGAACTGCCAACATAATATGAGAGAAATAAATCTGCATGCATAGAAGTCTATGATCTAAGGGTCTTTTACTTGAAAAATGAAAAAAGTTTGTTGTTCATGACATAGTTATTTGTAAGTAAAAAAAACAGTTTCAGGCTTTGTTGTCTAACTCATGCAGCGTGTGTCGAAGCCTTCCAGGCTTAAATTGGAAATCCGCTTATATCATTTTGTTAACAGATATATATATATTGTCCCCATAAAAATTGAACCACACATGCACACACACAATTATTATTAGCCATTTTTCCTTCTTTCTACAACTCTTCACTAACTCCCCTTTCTTCCTACAGGCCGGACTGGGCGGGTGCCAAGCAAGTACTGGGAGATGCCAATTTCCTCCGGCGCCTGACAGACTATGACAAGGACAATATTAAGCCTCAGATCCTGCTGAAGCTGCAGAAATACATCAACAACCCTGATTTCATACCTGAGAAGGTCTGTTTAGATTTCATGTCAAACACTCTGATATGTCAGTCAGATCTTTTGGTAGGGCTCAGAGTAAACAGATTGTGGCCAAATTGGAGTTCAAAAACTTTTTGAAAGTTTGGAAAGCGACAGAGTTGGGTTGAAAACTCAAGTGTAACTGCTGAAGTTTTGATTATGGCGTTATCGACATATGTATGTTGATGAAATTAACTGTA
The DNA here is from genome assembly GCF_000972845.2 of Larimichthys crocea. Classification (NCBI taxonomy): domain Eukaryota; kingdom Metazoa; phylum Chordata; class Actinopteri; family Sciaenidae; genus Larimichthys; species Larimichthys crocea. Next base: position 38,678,699 of record NC_040020.1, read on the forward strand.
GATTTTGCGGTGGCAAAATTGTCAATAATTTGAAGCGCACAACACAGTATGTTTCAACATTTGTTATGCTGCGATTCCTTCTTGTGTTGCTTAGGTGGAGAAAGTATCCAAAGCCTGTAGATCAATGTGCATGTGGGTCAGAGCCATGGATCTTTACTCCAGAGTCCTCAAAGAAGTTGGCCCCAAGAGAGCAAAACTGGCCAAGGCACAGGTCAGTAATATACATTAGAGCATATGCATGCATGCAGCACATGGACAAATTACAATGTAATGGAAAGTGCTTTACCTACTTGCTTTATATCTCAATACAATTCTCTATTCCCTCTGAGCCAGTCCCACCCACTCGTCCATGACTTAATATTCTCTAAATGGTTCATTAGTGGTATTTGGCTCAGTCCCTGACTCCCTCTATTCCAAACCATGCAGGAGGAGCTGGACATGACTATGGCCACCCTGATGGAGAAACAACAAAAGCTTCAGGAGGTAGAGAACCAGATCAAGGTCCTACAGGAGCAGTTTGACAGCAGCGTCAAAGAGAAGGAGAACTTGGGTAAGGGTTGTTCCCTTTATATGTAACATGTAACATTTAGTAGCATGTTTTGACAGAAATGGACTATAATATTCATAACATTTTCATTAGTGAAGAATCACCTTAGATAAAGAATTGTCTGTTGTTTCGTTACCTTAGAATGAGGCTTTTATATCTGCAGAATGAGTGGGTCCTCTTACATGGTGTTCGCCATGTTACACCTCCATGTTTCTACAGTAGCCCACAGCAGACAAACCAAACACAGGCTCCAGAGAGAGAAGGCCTCTCATGTTATATGTGAATTTCTTAGCCTCCATGGTTTCTCTTAAATGCTTAGAAAAGGAGTTGATTGCAGTCTGCAGCCACCGCTAGATGCCACTAAATCCTACACTGAAACTTCTGTTGAGTGAAAATCTCTACAGATGAAACGGATTCTACCATGAAGTTCTTTGCTCACATGCCTTCTTACGCTTTCATCACTGAATGAGGTTATTACTCATTGGAATTCACCTGCTGATATACTAACCCCCCCCCCCCACTCTTCTGTGTCTCTCTCTTTGCTCAAAGTCAATACCATGGCTTTGACACAGGTTCGGTTAACAAGGGCAGGGAAGCTAACTTCTGCTCTAGGTGATGAGCAAGTACGCTGGGAACAAAGTGTCACCTTGTTTGAGCAAGAGATCATCAACGTTGTGGGAAATGTCTTCATTGCTGCTGCCTGTGTGGCCTACTACGGAGCGTTCACTTCCCACTACAGACAGCTGGTAGGTAGAGTGTGCTGAGGTTCACCTAACAGCTTTAGGACTAGACTGGTTTCACCATGACTATACACTAGAGTCTTACACCTTGTTGCAATACAATGTACTATAAGTACATTAATCTGTACAAAAGCCCAGTTGTGGCTTAGATTTTTGCTTTAAGATGTTATTGACAGAACAGAATATATATGATGATATCATTAAACTGAATCTGTTTGTACCTTATTAAAAACACAGAGGCACAGTGATAAAATCATTGATTAAAAAAAAAGGAAAAACATTATAAAGTATGCAGGATATAAAAACACAAGAAGTTTAAAAAAAAACTCTCAAACCAGTCATCTTTTAAACAAACCAAGAAAATAATTCATATGTGTGTGTGCTCCCCTTTCCTCAGCTAATTGACCAGTGGATGATACAGTGCCAGGAACTGAACATCCCCATCAGTTCCAGCTTCAGCCTGATCAACATTCTGGGTGACCCGTTTGTCATCCGCCAGTGGAACGCAGAGGGCCTGCCTCGTGACACCGTCTCAACGGAGAACGGCATCCTGGTGACCGAAGGCCGCCGCTGGCCTCTTATGATTGACCCACAGGATCAGGTGAACTAAGAAACTAGGAAAGCAACATTCCTTCAGTGCGTGATTTGCTGTTAGTATTTGTTATTATTGGAGGATTGCCATTTTCCGTTCATCCATTTATACCAGTCTCAGACATCGTGTCATGTTAGCGATGTGTGAATATATATACACACTGTGAATAATAATTTATTCCTGTAATTCCTTGTCTTTTTGAATTTCACGTGATTTGAAACATTTACTTACATGGCTGTGGTACCAGCGTAAAGAACAATAAAAATATCTCTCAAAATAGAACTTCCTGTCAGACATGGTCAGAGACAAAATCACAGACTGGCCTCTGCCCCAGGGCACACATACAGTTCCCAGCTCCCCCACAAAGGACACAAACCAGCTCACCAAGATTTAGAAACATGCACAGGATGGAAATATTTCCATCACAGCTTTAGTTTTTAGACCTTCATGTAACTTGCTGTTCTGTCTTCTTGACCAACGACAGATCCAATTTTCTTTCCTGTCATGTTTTTCTCCTCACTCCCTTTAACTGTCTGTTTTTCTTTTTCTAAATACAGTTGCTGTCTTGCATTACATAGACATAGAGGGATGCAGATACAAACTCTGACAAGTTACTTTTGAAGGCTTCTGTGTCTTAATAACACATGATTCACTGTAGATGATATATTGTACAATCATACATTTCGAGCTCCATCAAATAAAGCATTGTTATGTCTTTTTCCGCTGCACTACCCATGCCTACAAGTGCTAACGTTCATTCAAATCATATACATATACAGGCCATCTTTTTTTCACATTAGATAAAAGTTATTTCTTTCATTCTCAGGCCAACCGATGGATCCGCTCCAAGGAGGTCAAACATGGTCTAAAAGTGATCAAGCTAACAGATCCAAACTTCCTCCGTACCCTGGAGAATGCCATACGCATGGGCATGCCGGTACTGCTGGAGGAGGTAAGAACACACGAAGAACACCAAAACATTTTAAACATATTTTAAACATTTTAAAATATTATTCTATGAGTAATTTATGGAGTTGGAAAGCTACACTACTACCATTGATTAGACATAGGTTGAACAGTCTGTTTTTACCATTTGTGTACCACAAGTGTTGCATTCTTGTATTATGTGTGTGTGTGTACAGTTAAAGGAGACCTTAGATCCAGCTTTGGAGCCCATCCTGCTGAAGCAGACATTTGTGGCTGGTGGACGGACATTAATCCGTCTTGGAGACTCAGATATCGATTATGACAAAAACTTTAGGTTCTATATGACCACCAAGATGGCCAATCCACACTATCTACCAGAGGTAAGGGCAGCACACACACTCACCCACACTAAATATCCAGATTAGGTTAATAGGCTGGATTGAACACCAAGAGACTCCTACTGTTTGTTTGTTTTTGAAGTAGAAGAAGAAGAAGAAGGAGAAATCTTTCCAGCTATGGCAAACAGATATGTGTTTTGGGGAATAAGTGAAAATGTGACTTCAAAATGCCGTCTGTGTGTGTTTGCCATGGTAGCAAAGTGCCTGGTACAATTAGTGCTTGGCTTCCTATAATGGAACTGGCTATGGTCAGTTAGCAGGTATTGTTAAGACCTGCCAGCTCCCTAATGGCCTTTTATTCAACACCAGCCAAGGAGAGTAGCAGCACCATGTGAACAGAAGCTTTGTTCAGTGCAAAAACAGCATGAACCTATTTGACTGCTGCCAACAAAAAGCCTTTTTCTTGTACATCAGCTATGTTTAAGATTTACAATAAAGTGACTTAACAACTGCATCTTACACAGACATTTTTTGAATGAACAAGTGCTTAGGACCCATGTGGCTGTTTAGGTGATGAAGGAAATCCATTAACAGTTTCACTTTGTGTGTGTGTGTGTATGTGTTCCTGTTGCCCATCAGGTGTGTATCAAAGTTACAATTATCAACTTCACCGTGACCAAGTCTGGCTTGGAGGACCAACTGCTTAGGTACATACATGCACAGACACACATGAAAAACAGATTCAAACAACTGTCCCTCAGTAATGATGATACACTTGCATCTTGACTATAGTCTCTGTTTTTTGTGTTAGTAATATCTGTATTTGATTTATCTTCTTGGACTCCATGTTTCCCTCCTCAGTGATGTGGTGCGTCTGGAGAGTCCACATCTTGAGGAGCAGAGGAATGAGCTGATCGTGCGCATCAACGCTGATCGCAACCAGCTAAAAGATATTGAGGACCGCATCCTGAAGCTTCTCTTCACCTCTGAGGGAAATATTCTTGACAACGAGGAGCTGGTTCAGACTCTCCAGAAGTCAAAGGTAAAATCTGAATTTGACATCACCTGTCATCATCTATTCAGATCATTTCGACTTCTGTTTGGAATTTTCTTGTCATTCTCCTGTTGTCCTCTTGTGTTTCCTTCCTTTTTTCTACCATATCTCTTCTGTTCTTGTTTTTTTGCTCTTCCTATTTTTGTTTTTCTTTTTTGTCTTTTCCTATTTTTTTTCTATAATTTCTCAGGTGACATCAGAGGCTATAAAACATCGCTTGGAGGAGGCCGAGGCCACCGAGCTGATGATCAACTCTGCAAGGGAGCGCTACCGACCCGTGGCCACTCGAGGCTCAGTCTTGTACTTTGTCATCGCCAGTCTCTCTGAGATCGATCCAATGTACCAGTTCTCCCTCAAGTATTTCAAACAGGTGAGTAACCAGGCTTTTATTTCACAAGCCACAGAGAAATTTACACCAGACTATTTAAGCTTTTGTTAGAAACACATTATGAAAATAGAACATAATTATTTTCTTTCTGTTCTTTACTTTCTCCACCCTCAGCTCTTCAACTCCACCATTGAGACATCAGAGAAGAGCAGTGTGTTAGAAGAGCGTCTTCAGATCCTACTGGACCAGATTCTGCTCAACTCCTACATCAACGTGTCCCGTGGCCTCTTTGAGCAGCACAAGCTTATCTACAGCTTCATGTTGTGTGTGGAAGTCATGAGGCAGCGGGGCGAGATCTCTGATGCTGAGTGGCAACACTTCCTGAGAGGAGCTGCCTCTTTGGAAAAGGTGAGGTGGGAAATAAAGTAACAAAGGTCATGCTGATAAATTACTGCCAGACATTGTTCAGATGATGGACTTGGTGAATGAGAGTGATATTTCAACAAGTGCATCATACCGGTAATATAGGAGTAAAAAACACTACTCACTAGTGACAGAAAGTACAACCACAACATCAAACAAACAACAAGTGACTGTTTTATTAAAAAAAGAAAATGTAATTTATATTATCATGCATGAAGTATCTGTGTGTGTTTGTCTCTGTTACTCCATCAATAATTCAACAATCATTTATTAGTCTCTTCTTCACTTTTGGTTTTCTTGGCTCTATCCCACATAAATATGGTCATAAATAAAATTAAGTCTCCATCTCTGCAGAAAATATTCCATCAAAGTCAACACCCTAACAGTTATTAGTTTCTGTTACAAGCAAGCAAGTGGTGCCAGCAACAGTCATTAAATTCACAGTTGTCTGTTTAAAATATCAGTAACTGTGGGGCACAACACCAAGTGTGCATTTTGTCATCATAAATGTACAGGGATGTGGTCTGTCACAGGAGCTGTGCTAATTTATCCGGTTCCTCTTTGTACTCCCTATAGTTTTTCTGTCAGATTTAAACCTGCGTGGGGAAGCTGTCAATTTTAAGTTAGCTCTACGCTCCAGCAAACTTGTATTGTGAAGTGTCCATTTTTATTAAGTTATGACATAACTCCTGCACTACGTAGAAACTAAGCTTTGTTTGAACTTATATATACAGTCGTTGGTGCAACAGACTGCAAAGTCATTGAGAAAAGCTACATCGTTACAGTTATTCAGAGTCTGAATGTATTAGAATGGCCAACTGTCAGTAAGCTGATTGGACCACTGAAGCCAGAACAAATTGTAAGGTATAAGGTTAAACTGCCTGCAAGTAATACAGAGATAACCGCCTATTTTTTTTCTTGTGGTATTCTTATAATTAGATGAAAATGTAGAAATTTGTTACAGTTTGCTGTCTGGATCCTCTTAACTGCAGATAAACAAGGAGCCATTTTATTTTCCCCTTCAGAAAAATCCCCCCAGGTTGTCCCGTAGGCAGTATCTTCATTCTTTCCCTCTCTTATGTTTGGATTGAGATGATAGAGACAAAAAAGTCCTTTGTGACATAGTAGCGGTCAGGCTGTCTCCAGCTTATTGCTGAGGAACTACTGAAACTGATGGAAACACACACAGTAAGTGAGAGACAAAAGAACTTATGAGAACGTTGGTGTATGGAGAGGTTTACAAAATATTATATTTTATTCCTGTGGAGGAGAGATAAGAAAAGGAGAGTATCTCTGTTTCTCAGCTGTCCATACAACCTGTATGTGGCATGCTAATAGGCATTGAGCAATCAATGAAAAATGTCTTAGTACCTCTAAGACACCTTCAGAGAAGTCATCAGGAGTCCAATTGACCTCCAACATCTGAATAATCGCTTTCACGCTCTCTTTTCTGTCTCCTTCTCTCTATACATTTCTCGATAATTGTTATCTTCTCTCTCAAACCCCAGTGGGACAGAAGGGTGGACAGCTGAGGCCCTATTGGTTTGAGCAATAAAGAAAGAGAAAGGTAGAACAGAGCAATGAATAAAAGGACCTTTGAGATTTAGCTCTAGTTTTATTGGCGATTTTCAGACTGTTTTCAGGCGACAATTCAGATCAGTCAGTGCAACCCAGGGGCATATTTCTGTGTTCACCCACCATTTGGCTCTCATTTATATGGCATTAGTTAGGCTGGAGGTGCTGCCTGTCAGCCACCGTGATCCTCATGCTAATGCTGTCCTCCTTTTCCTCTCCTTCACCTCTATGCTTCTGTTTTTTGCATTGCAGCTTCAATGCATCCATCATCTACACCCATTTTGCCAATTCTGAATGCTTTTCAACCAACTCTTTGCATCTTCATACCCTTATCATCTCTTATCTGTTATGTCTACCTACCTTGATCATCCTCTCTTCACCGTTTTATTGAAAATCCTTCAGTTCTTCTTCACTGCCTCTCTACTCAAGGTCTGCCCTCCATCTTTCTCCCATCTCTTTCCTTTAGTATTGTAATCATCTTCTTTTTCAATTTCTCCTGCTCCCAGGACCATGCAGAACGGCCAGATGTACCATGGCTAAGTGATTTTTACTGGCTTACATGTTGTGAGTTGGAGGACACACTGCCCTGCTTCAAGGACATCTCCAAGGAAATCACCAGAACACATATCCACATCACGCTAGGTAACCCAGACCTAGTGTCGTTATCCAGGATAATCTAGCAGGAATCATGTTTAGTGCACCATGTTTCTGCTGCATTTTGACTTAAGTCCCAAACATTATTTTTCACTGTCAGGTTAGATAGTCTAATTCATTCTTGTTCTACCACATTGTGTACAAATCTATGTGTACACACTGCCAGGCCAAATGTCTTATGAAATCCTTAGCATTAGCATTCTTAGCATTAAACAACAGTCGTGTTTTCTTTAGGGCGTTTTCAAGCATCTATTAATCCTGAGACCTGGGAAGGATATGTGTCAGAGTTGCCTCCTCTTGGGGAGTCCAACAATGTGAAGCAGGAGATTAGAGGCTACTGGAATGAGAGGTTGGGGGCCTTCCAGAAGCTAGTCCTTATCAAGAGCTTCCTGGAAGAGAAGGTAAGTTGATGAAATGTATGAAAAGTTATTTATAAAGGTTTTGTTTGTTCATTCATTTACAATTTTACTGGCCTGCCGCCCTCAGCTGTGTCTTTACTTTTGCATCTATCAAATTCTCCAATCTGCATGCTCTCCTTACTAATGTTTTACTCCCTCTTTGTCCTGTTATTCTATGGTTACTTTCTTCCTCTCTTTTCCAGGCGGTGTTTGCAGCAACAGAGTTTGTGATTGTCAGCCTGGGGAAGCAGTTTGTGGAAAACCCTCCAGTTGATCTGGCAAACCTCTATAACGATATGTCCCCGTCCACCCCGCTGATCTTCATTCTCAGCACAGGATCTGACCCCATGGGGGCCTTTCAGCGCTTTGCAAAAGAGAGAGGTTGTCTTGACAGAGTTGAGTCCATCTCACTGGGTCAAGGCCAGGGGCCAATAGCAGAGACGATGATCCATGCAGCACTGAAGAGTGGCAAGTGGGTCTTCCTGCAGAACTGTCATCTGGCTGTCTCTTGGATGTTAGCCATGGAAGAGCTCATCAAGACCTTCACTGAGCCTGGTAATATCACACTGAAACAGCATCAAAACACCTCCACATAACTGCACACATGATCACGCAAGGGCAGAGCATCTTTGCCCTGTTTCAGCTGTGGCTACTGGCACATTTATGATTACATTTTGTACTATATTTGTTTTACTTTGCATTTCAACCCTAATACTGCTAACAGATTAGAACTCAACAAGAAAGTCCCTTGGGCTCCAGTGTAGTTTCACGTTTGACAGCTGGACAAATCAATCTACAGCCACTTTGTTACATGCCAGAGGTTGCATGTGTTAATTCCCAGGTGTGAAAAAGAAGGAGAGGGGTTGATCTTCAGTGAAAATGCCATTTTGAGAATTTTCTAACTGAGGAGCTCATAACATTTCTATGATTGTGCTGCTCAGGTCTAATGTTATTTTGGCTGAGCTCAACCTAAAAAAGACACACACTGCAATGTGCACATAACACACTCTTACCAAGCTTTTCGGGACACAAATGACTCGTTTTTGTGGTTGTTTCCTTGTTTTTTCACAGCATTTGTATCAGTCGTAAAATGTGTGTTTGTCTGTGTAGTCAGGGACACATTCATTAACTTTTTTTTTCTTTTGTTCATGGTGGTGAATAATGTTCCCTCTCTGCTTGTGTGCAGACACATCAATCCACGAGAATTTCCGCTTGTTTCTCAGCTCCATGCCTTCCAAAGTATTTCCTGTTACGGTGCTCCAGAACTCTGTCAAGGTAAACACACACAATGTGCCACTGTATGATCTCACTTTAGTTCAGTTTCAATTTGAAGATTGTCTGTCAATGATTGCTCTGCAGGACAAATGTTCCCAGTATGAAGAAGTGTATTGTGTTCACTTCTAACGCGAAAAGGTTCAGCTTTCAACAAATCTGTGTTTTCTCCCATAAGCTTTCTGCAGTTGTTCATGGCTCCCTTATTCACACCCACGTTTTGGAAGATATTATATAAAATATTTTCAATTTGCATGTAAGAGTATAACTTTTCATCTCTTCTTCTGTGGTAAACTTACAGCTGAGAACACATATTGTATCTGTACAAAAGAGTATTCATTTCTGTTTTATAGTCTAGAGACAGTAGGCTGAAGAAAGCTCATTAATTACAAAGAGGAACCTGATGGTAGTATTCTAAAGCAATAGATAATGTCATTGTTATCCTAAGGGATGATTAGGGTATGTAAGAAAAAAGGCCAAATGGATGATTTGCATTTCATTTCTTGGAAAGTTCTGTAACATTTTCCATTCTTTACAAATCGTTGAATATAAGGCAAAACTGAAACGCTTCTCCTAAAAAGGAAGTGTCACAACATCAGCATAAACAATGTTTCATTAATCATGTCATGTCAGTCTGTGTGGTAGTAAAATTAAAATGACCCTTCTATGTTTTTAATTCCATGAATTATGTAAGTAAAAGTGACACAACCCAAAATGTTGCTCCAAAGTCTGTATGCATAGTGGATCTTCATCTGGGATAAACCACAGCATCAAAGAACTGAATTTTAAGAATCATTCACAAATCATCTTAGTGTCGGCAGCAGCATTCTGTGAACGTAAGGGGTGGTTTAGAGGCCCCCAACATCGCTGGACCAATCTACAAAGAGTGATAAAAGATATGATATGATATAGAGCTTTGGACATTTATTTTACTTCATATGCAAGAATATTCTAATGTTAGTGCAGCAATGCTGCTGGATTCCAGTAACTGGAGATCTACTGTAAACAAAAATGATCTACAGTATGATGACAGGAAGATTTCCGTCATTCGTCATCGATGAAGATTTCCAGGATAATTTAAACCAATTTTAATTTAACTAGCAACAAAAAACAGCGTGCTTTGTCCCACAAATTGATGCTGCATATCACTCCAAAGCTTCTTTGCCTAAAGTATAACACCTGCTTTCATCAGCAGGTCAACCTCACTCTTTGCAGATTTCTTGACTCCGTTTTATAGTGAAAGTAGCCTTCAGCAGCTTAACAAATAACACCATGTGGTGTAATCTGAGCTCTTACAAGTTAGAAAAACACAGTTATTTGTTTCTTTCACCGGAGAGGTGAAAGAAATTGCACTGTGGACTCATCTTTCTCATTGAAACACCAACACAAGATACATTTTACATTCACACTAAACAAACAATCCTGATGATCTGCACCAGTGGTTATTTGTTTATTTAACCAGCCTTGTCTCTCTCACAATTAAAGTTAGATCCGGAATCATTTTTAATATCATGTTACTATAATACCATAACTTTTCCCTCCCTCATTAGCTGATTTAATATAATTGAAACAGTATGATTTGATTTGTAGATCTGGAGGATCAGGTTATGTCTGTATTATAGACCTTTCATGATTTTCCAGCTTTCAGGCTTAGCAACAAACCAGACCTGATGAGTGGGGAATTCAGCACAGGTTTCCTGCATGCACACCGATGAGTAATAACATGTTTTTGTTGGCAGCCTGAGCAGCACTCATTGTGGTCTTCTCAACAGCAGCCAGTGAGCCCTGTGTTTCTCTCTTGTTGTTGCCAGGTGACTAATGAGCCTCCTAAAGGCCTGCGAGCCAACATGCGACGAGCCTTCACAGAGATCTCGAGCAGTTTCTTTGAAGACCACGTTCTGGGGCGCCACTGGAGGAAGATCGTCTTTGGAATCTGCTTTTTCCATGCAGTCATCCAGGTTACAGACTCACTCAAACCACACATGTACATGATCATTACCGCTTTGTGTGCATGTACACGTTTTACTCTCTTGCATGTTGTATGTGTTTGTGCTTGTATGTGCCTGTCCTTATCATGGGTCTTGTTTTGAATGTGTCTTAGGAGCGGAAGAAGTTTGGTCCTCTGGGGTGGAACATCCGCTATGAGTTTAACGACAGCGACAGGGAGTGTGCTCTGCTCAACCTCAACCTCTACTGCAAAGACAGCACCATACCTTGGGATGCTCTTATCTACATCACCGGTAGGGACACACTATCCACAGATATCTATCTAAGTGTGTAAAGGCATACATATACAGTACAGCACAAGTTGCATTTTGAGTGTGTGTGGGAGGTTTTTTAGTGTACTGCTCCTGTTCCTATAATATCTATAAATCTCTAGGCAAGGTACCAAAACCTGGAACCGTGTGGAAGTGTTCTGATTTTGTTAAGTTGTATCACCAATCACATTTTTAGCAGGCTTTAGTTGCAACAGCTATTTAGCTGTTGTCTGACACAGATTTAGTTATCAGTTATCTGCATTTATATAACAATTATAGAGATTAGCAGAAGTGTGTCTTTTTTTTTTCAAGTTGCAGGAAGCCTAAAAACATTGTCCATTGCCCACAGAGGTTAAATTACCATCACGTGATAGCAGATGGGTTAGATCCTATACATATGACAGACATTAATCGTAACAGATTAGACTGTAACAGTGCAATGTGCAAAGGGTTACATGAAACCTCAAATTATGGCAGGACGTGTAGATGCTAACAGCCTCTCTAAACCTGGCATATTGTGTTGTCAGTGCATAGCACAGACTGTTTTGTCAACAGCACACACATTTTCAGCCTTCATGTGAAATGGGGAGGGCAAAATGTTTGCTGATTTCATGAAGCAGGTCACTTCTGTAACACAGTTCCACTCTGTTCTGCAGCTGCGATTCTGTGTTTGTTAAACATTCGCAGGCCTCTTCCACTTGACTTTGTTTTTATAAAAATAAAATGGAAAGTACAGATGTTCCCATGCACAGTCATATCTTCAGAAATCTGCAGAAATCCTGACATTGTTTAAATGAAAACTTACATTTCCATTTGATTTCCGTTTGATCATTTAAATTGGAACACAGCATCATTTGAAATGCCATTTTACATCACAGTTTTGTCTTAACTAAGAATGTGTATGACTAGTCAACTACTCAATGAAAATTTGCTGCCCTTGCTAGACAACATCTGAAATACTAGTCGGTTTACATTTTTTATCAGTCTACAATTTTGCATGTAAGAGGTTTGACAGGCAGCAGCACTCCCTTACACTGATTGCCCCACCAAAGCAGCTTGGCCTAGCTGCTTGTACAAAATGTCATCTTTGTCCCACTGTAGAAGTTAGAAGTTACAGTCATATAGTTATATAACTTGTTACTGTGGTCTGCTTTGGGATTCTAACAGATAATTTCACTCTTTCCAACAACAAATCTGTTTAAAATGGCACAAGTAGAAACTGGCGTTGAAATGAAAATACCCAGTGAATGATAAATTATGATGATACTAAGCAGTAAAAAGCTATCAGTCATATTAATAAACACCTGCTGTATATGCTGACTGACAGACAATGTTTAGCTAGCTAACACAGCAGCTGAAACAAGTTAATGAAAGTTAATTCAGCCGTTATTCAACAACAGTCACACAGCCATTAGAGTGATCTCTCTCTTTGTCTAATAACATGAAGAACGTCTTTATTGTCTTCATAATCATTCACTGTATTGTCTGGCAGAAAGAATATTGTCCATATGTTTCACATTTAAGTCACATCCCAACACGTACTGCTTTAGAGTTTAGGTTTATTTGCTGAAGGATTTCAAATTTTCATTTTGGTGATATGTAATATACTCTGGGCACACATACAATCACATGAAATTTCAATTGAATTTAATTATGTGAATATTATTTGTCCTGGACTTTCACAACATCTCAACAGACAAGTTATTAAGGAGGAGAGAGACGGATGCCTTTCATTAACAATACTCATCATATCTCTTAAGTTCGTTTGTTTCTCTAATCTGGTTTTCAATTACACCTTCAAATGATTATGCTGAGTCTCAGTGGAGCGCACCATTCAGCCATCAATTTGATGTCTCTCATTGCTGTTATCACACTACTCTGTTATTAGTTTAATCCTTAATTCAAACAGTCCTTGAGTGCCACTGCTACACATTCTTCGAGGGAAAGAATTTGAGCTTAAATCAAGCATGATATTGCATTTCCTCCTCCGGTGCAAAAAAAAAAAAAGTTTCTGCCAGCTTTACCACGCCTGCAGCTTACTAAAGGCTTCAGCAGAGATTTGTCTGATTATTCACTTCCTCCCTTACTGTCTTACATAACTGTCTTTCATACTAAGTATGGATTTAAATGTGGAATTGGAAATGTTAGATATAATTTAAATCTTCTTTTCTTCTCTTTGGTAATATTTACCCTCCAGCCACTCTTGTCTTGTCACAGTTCCTTTCCTCTCGTCTGTTTTTATGTCACTGCCTCTGTGTTCTGCGCATTAATATATGAGAAGTCAGAGAGCTGGAAACACTCCTGACACAACACAGTGAAAATGTGTGACTGGTATCACGCTGTTATTTATGCCTTTTCTGGGTGAATTGTTGTGTAGCTGTGTGTTTAAAATTCAAGCCTGGATTGTCAGCTTAATGTTTCCAATGTGGACCATCCAACGCTGTCTGTATGAAGCTGGCAGACTTGTACGATGTAGCTACATGTGTAAGCTTTGTCTTCTGAGATTGATCATAACAGACTCAGGTGATAAAAGCAATTGTTCTCTGAATACTTCTATAGCCTCTTGTAATAACTCCATCAACTTTTTTAAATGTCTCAAAGCATTTCAGTTTTTTTAATGACAGTCATAATTACCTCAATCAGTCAGAATTCAGATTAGGTCTGGTCTCTCAGCAAAGAATTCTCTGCTTGGTCAACCAGTGAGCGGCTCGCAATGCTTGTAGGTAGAATTTAGTAAGTAATGTGGGGCTTAAAACAGCAATATGCACAACAACAGCATCATCAGCAACACTTTATTTTTATTTGATTATTATATTACAATTCTAGAAACACAACCCAACATACACACAAAGGAGACACTACAATTGATTTAGGGATTTCATAGATTCAAGAATAGTCTATACCTACATGGACATCTTCTCAAAACTTTACAATTCCAGGACGTAACCAAAACACATGCGAGTGGTCCACGTTTACTTCCCCTCAGTGTCTCCAGAATGGTTGTGCTGTAGATGCATGTTTGCTCTTTATATTAGGTGTACTCAAGAATCAAATTCTGTTTTTCCAACTGTGTTCTTTCCAGGCATGTGAGGATGTTGTAGACTGTTGTGTTCTTCACATTTTTTACCTGAAATATTTATACCTAATTCACTTTCCCATCTCTGCTTTACATGTAGCGTATTTCCCTTTCATAAAGTGTTAATATAAATTAGTCTCTATGTCTTTGATCAATATGCACATTTTCAAAGTTATTCTAAACTTTTTAACAGCAATACATAAATACTGTAGTTTCTATAATGCAGTCCTAGTCTGTGCACCTGAGTTTTTCCCTGCTGCTTGTTTACTTTCCTTAAACTGCCTTTTAAACGCCTGTGATGGCTGTACTGATGATGGTGTGCTTAGCCTCGGGCTAGTTGCTGGTTAAAGGTAGACAGCTGCTCAAGATGAATGACAAGGTGCCCAGTTAAGGAGGAGAGGGGAGAGCTGGATAAACAAAACAAGTTTTCACTAAAATTTCTCCTGACATCGTTTACTTGATGGTCATTCATCCATATGCAAATTTCATAAATATTTAACGTCTTATTCAATATGATAACGTCTTGCTTTAGTGTTTTATCATGCTGCTTTTGAATGGATTTTTGAATAATTTGACTTGAGGCTCAAACTGGGACTAAAACAGTGATGGTCATTAAAACCATGACTGCCTCCTCTAACGTTTACAAAGAAACGCTTCTGCACGCTGATAACATCATGTTGTCTTTGTGTCTGTCTCCTCAGGTGAGATCACATATGGAGGCAGAGTAACTGACGCCTGGGACCAACGCTGCCTCAGGACCATCCTCAAAGGCTTCTTTTCACCTCAGACCTTAGAGCCTGCCTACAACTTCTCCGCCTCAGGTATTTTTCATCAACAAAATAACGGAAACAATTTACAATGGAATGGAATTTTATACTGCAGCGGTGTGTGTCTATTTGTCTCACTGCCTGCTCACATGCTACACATTTCATTTGGATGAACGATTTGGATTTTTGTGTTCAAGGTATCTACCATGCCCCAGAGACAGATGAACTAGAGCAATATAAGAAATATATTGAGAGTCTTCCAATCATAGACGACCCTGAGATCTTTGGCATGCATGAAAATGCCAACCTGGCTTTTCAGGTGAGGAACAATGTTTGTGTCTTACCGAAAAATAACAAACAAGTGTGAAAAAACTCTCTCCATCCCAGTCTGTCAAGAGATGGCCTTAAATATAATAAAGATTCAATGTGATGTGATCGAAGAGCAGATGTTGAAAACTAACTGATTTCCTGTTTGTTTTCATTTTATCTGTTTGTTTTGCAGAAGCATGCTTGTAATTTGTAAATATATCAAATTTATTTATGGCCCTATTCATGATTTAATCTTGAGCTGATTATACAGTTTATCAGTGGTTATAAAATCATGTCTATTCAGAGATTGTGAGACTGCAATTGCAAAATATCAGTAAACAGGGATGCTTGTGTGTGTTTGTTTCTGTGCATGTGTGTGTTTGTAAATATGCTGTTTATGTGTCTGCCTCCACAGCGCCAAGAAACCGTCACTCTAATCAACACCATTCTGGATGTGAATCCTCGCTCATCAGCCAGTCATGGAGCTAAAAGTAACGATGACATCGTCTGCGAGCTCGCTGAATCCATCTTAGATAAACTACCTGGTACACACATGCAAACACACTCGTTTTGATCATTGCTGAGAATGTGCATTATTATCTAACACTGTGTTTTTTATCTCGTCTGTCTGCCTCTCGTCTCTGTCTTTCCGGGCTTGTCTACCTGTCGTGTGCAGAGCGTCTGGACATGGACGAGGCGGTGGAAACACTGTTTGAACGAGACGAAAGTGGCCGCCTTAACTCACTCACAACCGTGTTGGGCCAAGAGACCGATCGATTCAACAACCTGCTGAGAGTCCTCAGGGTGACGTATAGCTAACAACCTAGAACACACACTTTCAGCTGTTGATATATGTAAACATTGTTATAGGAATTATACTTTGACTCATTAAAATGTCTGAAACTGTAAAAGTACAGAAACAAAAGACCTAGACAGACTGAACAGAAAAAAAATCATCATTTGTTTTTCTTCTTTTGGCCCAGATGTCTCTCATCACTCTGCAGAAAGCCATAGCAGGTCTGGTGGTGATGTCAGAGGAGATGGACCGCATATACACAAGCTTCTTGAACAACCAGGTTCCCACCCACTGGACAAACTCTGCCTACCCTTCCCTCAAACCTCTGTCCTCCTGGGTCAGAGACCTGGTCCTCAGGACATCTTTTATCCAGGTTTGGATGAGAAACAGAAATGACACATCCTAACATTGTTGTACTTTATGAGTTGTGTTTATAGGTTATAGATCATGGACAAGCATGTCAATTATTTTTAAAAATATCATAAGATTCACTTCCTTCTTCTGGCTCAAGTCTTTTTGTATCACTGAGTCTCACACACAGTCACATGAAGGAGAAATCAGACTGCGCATACTGGGTTGTTTGTGTGTACGTGTGTGAGCACAAGTGTATTTGTGTGCGTGTGTGTGTTTTCTCATCAAGTCAAAAAGCACTAATAACACATGAACATCCAGCGTCCTTCCCAGAGGCACACATCTTCCTCTCTCTCCCTGTACGCCCTCTTCCAGCCTTTGGTTCATCTCCTCTGACTTAAACTGCTCTTCCGTAAGACTGGTCTGAACATGTGTGTTGCACAATCACTAAAATTCACTCTGTCGCACATGCACACAAAACAAACCAAAATAAAGTGATGGGTAGCCGCTGAGTCAGACTGCACATGTTCATTACCTCAGAAGAGAAAATCCACCTCTCAGTCCATGTGGAGTCATTGAGTCACTTTCAGGTCCCATATGTAAATGAATGCATGTAATGCATCATGGTTGGCTAAACTCTGAACACAACACATAAAAAAGATACAAACATTTATTCTCTCTCTCGCCAGACTTGGATCACACGTGGTCAGCCCAAATCTTTCTGGATCTCAGGATTCTTCTTCCCTCAAGGCTTTCTTACTGGTAAAATACTGCAGCACCAAAATATCTCCCATTCATTCCAATGCACATTAAATGTGATCACCTTTTAACTGCACAACAATATCCTAAGCTGATACTATTTACCTCTGTTTGATCTTTCAAAAGAATACAATGAAAGATATTATTCATATTTGCCTGCTGCACTTTAGGCGTGCTTCAGAATCATGCCAGGCACTATAATTTGCCCATTGATGAGCTCAACTTCCGCTTCAACATGGTGCCGATGTACAGAGACCAGGTAGCAGTCTGTGAGGCTCTGCGCACTCTGCCCGAAAACTCTAAACTGGACATGGACGACGAGGTACATCACTGTTTTTTCCCCTGAGCTGCTTTGCCTTTCCTGCACTAAATATAGCCAAATTAACAAGGCAAACCTTTACTGATGGTTGTCTATAAAGATTTTCTACAGTCAAGTATTTGCAGGATTAGGATGGGCAGAACAGAGCCGCCTACCTTAAGTCACTTATCTACAGTTTGTGATCTTTTCTGGGATTTTTCTTTGAAGATTTAAATTAGGCTTCAGATCGGTTTTAAGCTTACACTGAGTTCATGAACTGCATATTTTACTTTAATTATTAGTGCTTTGAATTAGTGCTTATTGGCTTTTTATTGCTGATATGAAAAGATTAATGTTAGTTTGTTTCATCCATACAAAAACCAAACAGGTTATGTGCAGGATTATTACTTTGCCATGAGCAGTGACTTCTTGGAGTTTTGTCGTCATTGTGAGGTTATGAGGAAGGCTGTGAGAAAGGTGGAAAATCTCTCTCCACTCCAAGAAATAGTCCAAAATATACCTCGTTTTCTGTATTTATTAAAGAAAAGGTGCACTTTGTTACCTTTGGACAGAGCCATGCTAGCTGTTTCCCACTGATTTCCCCACTCTTTTCTACAAAAATAAAATCCATAAAGCTTCAGTAAAATAGCTGTATAAAGATTCTACAAAGCCAAGAAAATGTTATGTTTCTGTCGGTAAACCAGCTTCTAGAAGTAGCAGTGGTGAAGATTATTCATGTCAAGACAAAATTGATGACTGTGAATATGTATCTTTACCACTGCACACACAGTTACCAGAGCCGGAGGATGGCGTCCTCGTGCACGGCATGTTCATGGACGCCAGTCGCTGGGACGATGACAACATGGTGGTTGAAGATGCGTTACCTCGAGTGATGAATGCCATGTTGCCAGTGGTGCATTTTGAGCCACAGCGGAACTACGTGCCCGAGCCTCACCTCTACCATGCTCCTCTGTATAAGACCTCAGCCAGAGCCGGGACTCTGTCCACCACTGGTACGTACTGGATCCTTACTGGTTTACACCTTTTTGGTTTTTACATGTGATGGCGTTTACAGTGGCTGACACGTTTTATAATGAATGAGCAGGCAGCCAAGTACATGTTGATAGCTGCTCTCTGGTTGTTTTAGGGAGTTTTTGGTGTCCAGTATAATCTCTCTCACTATTAAACGCTGTCATGGATAGTTCATTTGATTTGACTTTTTCCCCTCACTCTTCATTTCTGTCTCCCTCCAGGTCACTCAACAAATTTTGTCGTGACAGTAATGCTCCCCTCCAACCAACCCAGCGACTATTGGATAGCAAAAGCCGCTGCTCTCCTGTGCCAGTTGGATGATTAAGTTTTTATCAAAGGACAGAAATGATTTCACCTCTTTGCACTACCGTGAATTAGGGTTAAAGCTTTTGTGGAATTAATTTCATAGATTTATGCCGAAAGTGCACTCACTCCACATTCAGTATAATAAAAACTTCTGAGCATGCCTTTACTGATTTGCTTCCTTTGTACATGCACCTATCCGTGGACGTTAATGTCACTTATATGCAGCGACAATGGCTGATTGTGCTGACCCTTGATGAGAGCTGTGCAATACATCCAGATCTGTGAGGATGAGACATACTGTCTCCACGCTGTAAACACCATATACTAGATTCCAGTACTGGAGGGCTCCATTCCTGCTGAGCAGTAAGTCAGTGGATGAATGTGCTTATTCAATTTTATAGTACACATGTAGCCTCAGGGAGAGAAGAGACGGCAGGATATAGTAGATGGATGAACAGAGATGGGTGGCCAGATGCATAGATGTTAATGGTTTTACAAAGGGAAAAAGGAGGGTAGCTGTGAGGGATGAGGTAAGACACAAGAAGGAGTGATGATCATCAAATGATGAAATGTTTCCACCACAACCCCCACACACATCAGCAGCCTATTTGTGTCACTTAGGGCATGCAGTGCAAACATATAAAATATGGCTCTTCAAACACATTAAGTACACCCACTATAGCACTGGGGCAGTGTGCAGACACATTCAGTCTCTGTCTGTCACACACACACACACTGCCTCCTCCACACCTTACTGCACCAGTAACAGCAAACAGGAATGGGAATATATAAACGTATACATAAACAACCTCGGAATGAGCAGCACAAAAAGAAAAAAACTGCCTTAGCTCATGTTCACATTTCTGTCGAGAGGAAGGTAACTTAATAAAAGCGTTCATACAAATAATGAACATCTTGTATCACAATATATCTGACTGTCTTTTGGGTCTGACAATAGTTAATTGTACAATCACATGACAAAATGGTGACTGCTTTTACAGAAAGCACGTTACTGATGTTTTAGCCACGTGTAGGCTTGAAGCAAAATTGCATGGAGATTACTATTTTTGTGACGTAGAAGCAATACCACTGTATGTGCAGCTGTGGACGTGTTATGATTATATATTAGTTATGATCTAAAACTAGTGAGTCGACAACTTTGCTAACAGCAAAAAATCAAGCGAGTGCAAAACAAGACATAGCAGCCAGCTAATATTACTTACTACTTTAACAGCAACTCAGCTTCTGTCTTTCAGCTTTTTATTTCACAAAAAGCTCTCACCAGCAACTAAAACCAAGTCCCAGATTTAGTCTTGTCCAGTGGTCTCTACCTCGGTCACTTTCTCCTTTTCTCTTCCCAGCTTCTTCCATCAACGTCCTCTTTGGTCTCTTCACTTCCGTCATGCTGAGCCCAGTTACATTGCCCACTTGCCCAGCTCCGGTTCTGGCACGACACTGACTGCGTGTCCTGTCAGCATTCACCCGCTCCCTGTGTCTAAAAACCTCCTCTTCCTGGTGGTCCATAAACGGCTGTAGTACAAACACTAACTCTCCTCCAGTGCTCTGAGCTCACAGTCTTGCAGTCTGGTTAACAAACTAGGCTAACATTAGCTAACAGCAGCTATAGTTTGCAGCAGTTTACTTTACTGTCGGTCAGGAATCTCTGTAAATCACTGATATGGAGCAGCTGGAGTACATCAGAGGGAAAAACAGAAAATATTTTATTAATATAATATAATCCAGATTCACCAAGATTGTGTGACTCAGTGCTGTACTTCTCAGAAATTCCTCGAGAACAAAGTTACATAGTGCAAAAACATACATACAGGGTGGAGAGTGGGGACAGTAATTCGTATACTTGAGAACAATGAAAATTGTAAAAACTGAGACAAAGCAATCTTAAAATAATGTAACATGTCGGTACGTTATTCAGAGTCTAATACTGTTATATGTGGTGTTGACATCATGAGATCTTTTCATTGCATCCATCAGCTGAAAGAGGAGAAATTAGTTGTGACAAGTTTGTGATGAGGTCCTAACTGATTTCCCATATCCCCTCAAAGTTTTACACTCTGTCTTTGCCCATCTGTTCATCCTTCACTCTCACTCTTCTAATAGCTGTCATCTTCATATCTGTTTATCTGCCCTTGACTGTCCCACTTGTACAGACCACTATGCACTATGTTTATTAGACCGACGTCCTCTGTCTATTTTTATGCAGGGCTGAGATCTGTACCACAGGCAATTGCGTTACATGTCACACAAAGGCTTCCCTAAAGCTGTTAATGGTGATGAGTTGTCCAAGCTTTGCAGGGTCTTTTAAGTGCACATCATCAGTACATGTCAGTTCAGAGGTGAAACCTTTCTGTTTATTCATCTCACCTTCATATTCACCAAAAGTGAAAACAGACCATGCGCTGTACCTAATAGGAAGCTTATGCACTCAAAAGAACTGTTTTTGCATGCAGTGGGAGATCACAGTGATCCAACATACTTCATTCAATTTTGTCCAATTCATTCCTACTAGTGTATGATCAACGACTGCAGGTATGACTGCACATGCATGACTTAATGTAATGACTCCTAACCTTTTTAATTAACCTCCTTTCTCCTGATCAATCCTTTTATGAACCAAATTTATGTTCTATGAATAACTGTGAATGCCCTGCATTGTCATTGGGATAAAGGTTGTAATGAAGAGGGAGGAAAAGGATTGAAGGAGTAAATAAGATTACATGCCCCAGTCACTCTGAAACCATATTAGCAATGTGTTATGGTCACACACATACACACACTTTCATCCCCATGGATTGAGTCAGACAGAAAAGGACATGGTTGATGTTTGAAACAGATGGGTCCAAAGGAAAATGAGAGGGTGCTTTGTTTTTCCTTTTTTTGTTTTGTTTTTTTTTTGTTTTTTTAAAAGGGAGAAATAGGAGGAGTGGAGATTAAAAATGATAGAGTGTGTGCATAGTGGATGAAAACAGCTGTAGGACAATCAGGACAGCTGTTAACATGAATATTTGACAAGTAATCGACATGCTTGTAATGATAAAAAGCCCAGATTGGCAGTGGGTCATCCTTGTGCTCTCACTGGAGTGATTTGTAATTTGGTTTAATGATGTTGACAACAATCATTGGAGCTGAACAAAAAATGTGTGATTACTCTGTGTTTATTAGACTGTCTAGGTCACACAGGTTATTCAACTGCAATTGATTTCATTAAAAGTTCCAGCAGTGACTTTCAGGTTTTTGGACCAACATTCAAATGCTATCCTGATAGCCTCGTCAGGTTTAAAGGTGTTGTTTAACATTTTAGGAAATATATTTATAAGTCTTGGCAAGAACATGAATAAAAATATTTCCCAAAATGTTAATGTTTATTTTTTAATAATGGCATATAAAATAAATAATAAACAACCCAAAAATATTCTAGTGGTCCATTTAGACACACTAATTCAGACTCATCTTCATGTTCTGCATGCAGAACAATGACAAAACTGACTCAATTACATATATACAGCTTACGATATACAGGTCAGGTACAATATACAGGTCAGGTACAATATGCAGGTCAGGCCTGTAAGGTCACAGGTGGTCGGACCTAGTGCAGTGAGTCTCCACCTGAACACCAGAAGGGTGTGTGCGTGCAGGCAATTATACTACAAAGCAAACGGCCATATAGATCTCAGGAGGGGCAGGTGCGTGGTCTTTACATTACACTAACTGAACCACGGAGATCTGTTCCATCTGACCTGGCTACCAAAGAGAGATTACAACCCAGGTGGTCTGTTTCATCTCAGGACTAGAAAAGCAACACTAGGACAGACTGCAGGGAGGGTTGGGCTGGGGACACTGTCTATGTCAACTCAGCCTCTTGGCAAAGGAAACATTTTTGTATTTGTGTGCGCTCATGGTGTGATACAGTGTGGTGCAATTCCACCCACCAACAGCTGTCTGTCTGCATGTAGTGAAGCCTGAGATTAGATTTGACCAATTTGAACGTGTCATCACTCTCGCCGAGCAGCATTTGGTGTGTGCGTGCGCACGCACGTGTGTATCTGCGTGTGTGCTGTCAGATCTCCTGACTAATATCGCAGGCAGTAAGGAGATTGGATCCCTCCTGACTTGGTCTATCTCAGTCATGCATTCCTGCTGGGAAATGAGAAAGGTTGCTGAGCCTTGCTGAGTGAGAACTCACTCCTATATGTTCACATATCTGAGCTTGTGTTAACCTGTCAGCGGTGGGTGCAGAGAAGCAGAACACAACTTTGCACAGCAGTCCAAAAACATCTCCTAAAACTATCTGACACCTTAAAATGAAATTAATGACAGAACACACACACACATCGTTTATAGCTTCCCAAGACAGGGGACCCCCGAATGTTTGGATGTGAGCTTGAATCTGATGAATAGTTTCATTCCAAGTATGAGACACTTTTGGAATATAGAAAATATGTCAGCTCTTGTTTGTCAATCCTGAAAAAAAAGAATCAATACAGAGAGCTGCCTGGTGTCATAAATCACAAGCTGCTATACTCACTTGTGACATCTCTATCACACTGTGTCATTTTGCAACAGACTAACCCACACACAAAGCAAATATATTACGTTTTTATTTATTTATTTTCCTGGAGATACACATTTAAAGAAACAGGGAAATATTCATATTTGCTTTCTTACCAAGAGTTAAATGAGAAGATATTCTCATACTCATGCTAAATGTAAAGATATAGCCCAACAGCCTAACAACTGTTGGCTCCGGCGATATTTGTACTGCACAGAGAGTGTATCAATTTCCTCATCTATCTGTTGGCACAAAAGCAAATAATAATTTCCAAGTGTACTTCAAATTGTTAAAGCTTGTATGAGACAAATGAACACTTTGTTTGCTTGCAGTTTTGTTCTTTTAAGATGTCAAGTGTCTTGTATAACTGCACTGTACGTAATAACATGCTGCGATTAGTCTGGCACATCAGATGACAAGCTGTCATTACACTGTCTGTCCAGTCAGACTGACAACAGCAACCCTGATATAACCCAGTCACTTCAAGAAAGGGTCGAGGCCAGTATGACAACTTTGTTGAGTGGAAGCGTTTTTGTTTAAGTGTGTTATTGAGCGAACTGTGGCATAGAAGACACTCAAATACCAGCAATTATCACATTTCTCCTTTATTTGTCTCAAAATAGTCATGTACAGTAAGCATTTATCCTTCAAAGTAGAATGAATCATACTGAGCAGAGAGGCACAGACCACAAAGAAAAAGACACTCAAGTTGACAAAAATACAATACTGGTGGTTAGAAAAGAAAAGAAAAGAAAAGAAAAAACAGGCGGTGATACCATGTCCAAAGCAAACGGTCACACCTTCATTTTACATGTACTTGTCTTAGCTTCAACATAGCTTTGACTTGTGAATCTCAGAATGTCTTTTTACCCTGAATATCTGATGCTCTTCACATTTGTCTCACTTGAGCGGAGCCATCGTTCTTTCCTTTTGAAACCCTTTCAGTGCCATAAATGCTTCTCACATGAAAAAACATGCTGGATAGACATCGACATGAGTGAGTAACAGTAAAAATGGGTCAGGATATCTCACAAAGTATCTACGTAATTGGCTGTCATCAGTTGTCAGTCCAAGTCACATTTATGTGGAGGACAGTTTTCATTCCACGTGAGTCATCTCCACTGTTCATATTCTTCAAGATGACCAAGGTTTTGAATTATTCCCCGGTCTATTATGCAACATATTTAAAGCAGCTGAGACCTTCCCACTTCAGTCCACATGAACTTTGACAGGCAAAACAAAAAACTCCAGCATGGGTTCATTTAAAAAACAAAAACAAAAAACACAACTTTTGTTCTCTCCGATCATCAGTGCTCAGCTTTCTGACTTCACCTGCAGTAACCCTCACAACTTGCAATTTACAATCTGCACAATCTGGAACGACAAGTTGACCAATATTAGAGAGACAGTACAACATTTTAGGAAAAAAATGCATATTAGCTTAGATGAGAAGATCTCTGTTAAATATGAAAGGTAACCAAATCTGACCTGCAGCACCTCCTTGGCATCTGTTATTCCTTTGCTTCCTGACTGGATTTCCTTAATGCTTAGCTAAGATATCCGCAGCCACTGGTTGTGGCTTCATTTTTAACCATTCAGACATGTATCGATCTTCTCATAAAACTCACATTTCCCCCTTTTCCAGCCTTTGTGCTAAGCTACCCTAACCTGCTACTGCCAGTACCTTTACTAGAGCTCGCTAATTATTAACAATTGTTTGCTCAATCCGTGCAAAAACTGATGTAAAGAAAACAATCAATTGTTTTAATCAGTGTTTCAATCTTCTCATCTTACTTCAGACAAAAAAAACCAAAATGTTGAACTATTACTTTAACGTTACAACAATGCACTTACATTACGTTTTTGTAATTCAAAGAACTGACATATTTGTAATGTTTAAACTGAATATCACATTCCTGGTAAGATGAAAGTGTAAAGATGATTTCATTAATAGAATCTTGATTAAATATGCAAAACTGGATCAAAAATTAAGGAACACTGTCCTCACAAAAGAGTACTGCATGTGTTTTCCAAGATTGGTTTTACCTGTTCCTATTTGTCCATTATGAATGGATGTGACATTTAAATGTTTTACAGTCTTGGAGTCATAGAGTGAATGGAAAGCTAGTCAGTAGGTGGCAGCTATTCATCTGCACTCGGCCCATTGATTAACTATAACAGCGTGAATTTGCATTTCAGTGACTTTAATTGATTTCTGCAGCTGTTTTCTGTTTTCATTTTTCCTTGGTTCCGCTTAAAACTCCACTTAAAATGGCCATGTGCTAAGTTTTCAAAGTCTGTGCATTTAGTAGCGTGCGTAAAAGAGGAAATTCACTTGTGCCCTTCTACCACTGAGGATCAGAGGGGATGCTCGGGTGGTGAGAAGAGACAAGGTTTAACACAAATCTGTTACATAAGGTCACCCAGTAATCCTTGTTGCATGTTGTCGCTAGAGATTAGAGAAGACAGTGTTTGCCTTTCGCTGAGTATTAGAGAGTAAAAACACAAAGCACTCAGGACTACAAAAGATTAGTGCCAAATGCATTTCTACTGGACTGATGCCCCTTCAGAATCCATTGAAAATCCCTTTCAAGAACAAATATTGTCTTTCAATCAATTTGTTTTGATTGAATTTGTTTTCATTGTTTATCTCAGTATATCGCAACACGTTGTGGAACTAGCACGAGTCAGAGAAACATTGAATAAATGCATTGTTAATGGATGTGAGCAACTTAGAAATATCCATATGCTAACCACATTAAATATACTGTTTGGGATATCCCCTCTGAAATCACTTCACTCTTTATTAAACCTTTTCTTGAAAAGAGCAAAACTGTAAATGTCTTGTATGACTTTTACTGGTAACGGAAAACTCACATTTATGGGTACAGAACCTGGGTCTAAGATGTGCCAGAAAGAAATCAGAAAATTGGTGGCAACAAAGGAAGGGCAAGGAAATGGAGTAGAACTTAAAACAAATAGTAGATAAATCAGAAGATCAAGAGTAGGTTAGTCAGCAATTTTTCAACGTTTGCTGTTTCCAGCTCCTTAAATGTAAGAAATTGGTGTTTTTTCTTTGTCCAAAATGAAAGAAAATGAAATATTTTTGAGTTTTGAACTGTTGATTAAATAAAAACAAGCAATCTGCGTATGTCAGCTGCAGCTCTGGGATATTATAATAGCAATTTTCACTGTTTTGTGACATTTTATATACAAAAACGACTAATTGAGCAAAATAAAAATAAAAAAATCCCTAGCAGATAAATTGAAAATGGAAATGATCATTATCATGAAATGGACGGTGCTGTGAGTAAACATGTCGGTATATTCACCAACTTAATAAAAAAGATTTTTATCTTCCTTAAGTTCACATTTACAAAGTAAGATGTAGATTTATTTACAAAATACAAAAAACTACTCTTACTTGAATAAAGGCCTGAAAAAACAATTCCTAAAACTGTTAACTCTTTTGACTGTACTGTATGTGCTGTTTCTAGAAGATGTTAAGTGCTACTATGGGGAAAGGAAGCAAAGAAGTGTGGACAAACATAACAAAAAAGAAAGAACTGGAAGGAGGGAGTATAAACATTATATTCAGATGAGATGTAAAGACGGAGTGGTGGTTGGTAAATGATGTGAGCAGGTATACAGATGAAAAGTGCATTAGTGTGAGTTTCTACATCATTAACTACTGCATGAAGCCTAAACCTCCTACGTGGCACACTGTGTGTATGGTGATAGATAGAAGAGCCATCTTTAAAGGTTAAAATCACATTAACTCCATACAACAACATACTAGAAATATGTGAAGATAGTGGGAAAGGTTTGGTTCTGATGTACTGTGACTGTACTTGTAACAACACTTTTAAAATAACTTGTGTGGCTTCACATTGTTGTAGCAGGGAGGCTTGTGTGGCACAGTTCTAGTTGTGTCAGGATTTCTAATGTTAGCTTTGCCTCTCCGTTTCCTCTCAGAGACGGACGACATCAGCCTTATGTGAAGTCTTTGGACACAGCCTCAATGAAATTGGGAGCTGACATAAGGATGGTGAAGGTGCAGATGATGGAGAAAAGCGAGAAGGCCACCAGGCATAATCGATCCACCACAGCCGCTGCAAACTTCCACTCACTGCAGATGGCCTCTCCTTCATCCTGATCCCGGAAACGCCTGGCAATGTATTGAACTTCCTCTAGGATCTGGGAAATTTCCGGGACCTGCTCAAGCAGCAAAGTCCGCGTCTGATCTGAGTGGATATCATGTTGGGACGAGCCGTTGGGATGGCCGCTACCGCCGCCGCCACACACCATCACACCTGTGTCAGCATTCGGTGGGAAAGCAGGGTTGTCTGTGCCCATTGTGTGGTAGCCAAAATACAGGTTCATGTTCCCGTTGGTTGTGGTTGACTGGGTTGATGCCTGCCCTGGTATTGTGCTCATCTGAATGCTGCTGGTGCTCGTATGGTGAGGAGAAGGGTGGGAGTACTTGTAGTTTGGGGTGCTACTGGAACTCACAGTTGTTTTGTTTTCCTCTCCAGGTTTCTTCATGCGGAGGAACCAAGCACACCAGTTGAGTAGGATGACTCGGACCTGGATGAAGAAATGAAATGTGGAGCGATTGAAGACGGTGAGTTAAACACCAGGATATGTTATATGAATTATTAAGTTAAATAAATATAGAGAAAAAAAAACAACAAAAAACTCCCCAGTCTTCTGACACTGTTACATTGTGGTGCCCAATGTACAATAGGCCAATAAACTGTAGAGATTTTCCTTACATGGAGTGCATTATGTCTTAATTGCTGTATGGTTCAAATTAATCATAATCTTGTGATGATAAAGTCTTTTTCACCCATATTTTAAGGGAAACCTACATTTAATCAAAAGTTTTGTCAATCTAAAATAAAACCTTAAAATTAGATAGCCGCATGGTTATCACAAAATAACTATACGGTTAGTAGATAATCCTGCTTTTGATGTCCTCTAAGAATCAGTTGAAATAAAGTATTCCATTCCTATTCCAACCTTTGTCTTGACACAATCTGTAACTAAATGTCACTTCATTACTCCAACAAATAGGAGCCACAGCCTATGTGAAAAGGTGAGTGTACCAATATCTATAAGCCGTTTAGTTATTTAAAAATAATGCATTGCTGAGCTTAATTCAGAATTGGCTATTCTTTGCTTGCAGTGGTTTTTAATTTGTGGTGAAAACTAATTATTGAATTTTAAAAAATGATTGTTAACCTACCCATTTAGGCATCTTCCCTCCGTGGGGGTCATGGTGGTGGAACTGCAGCACAAGGACTGTTACCACCACAGACAAGCCCACAATCATCATGGTACTAGCAAAGTACTGAGCTAAAGAGGAGAGGAACATAAAAATAAGGATAGAGATCAATTCATTACAGTGTAACAAGGATGGATAACATTTTACGCCTTAATTTATAAATGAACCAAAACATATTCACAGCCTGCAGGCATTTAAGCCACACTGACATGAAAACACAGACATAGGCATGTAGGCAAGCACAATAAATGTCCACACACACACCTTAATAACCACAAACATGAGATGTATTCCCCTCTGAAAGAAAGATGTCATGTTTTATCTTGATCCAGCTGTGATGTCAACGACCTCACAGCAGGGCGGACCAATCAAATTATAGCATATACATTTCCATGTCAATGTCTATCTGCAATGTGTTAATATGTGTACTCCAATAAATTTCAGTTTGCTAATGGCTTCGTTTTACATCAGTGAGCTGCCAAATGATAGCGAGCAGCCTCTCTGTCTGCAGCCTCCCATCCCATCTCACGGCCAGCTGCCTTGTCTCTTCTGGTCTGTATCAGTATGACCTTATACAATGCAACTCTGTTTGTGTCCTACACAGAGAATATTCTTCACATCCTGCATCAGCAGCCTCCCACGCCCAGCCCACCCCCAGCTAAGCCTCGACATATTGGTGATTCGATGTGAAGATTGGAACTTTTTCGACTACAGAGTGTGAACATGAGGTGTGAATATCTCACACAAACAACACCGCAACCTAAGCTATAATACATTATATTAAAATCTCCATGGTGACCCACCAAGCATGCCGTTGCACTTGGAAGCCTGTTCAACATGTGTTTATAGCTTGCAGGGTTGCAGTTATAATAAAGAGTTCTAATTTAGAGCAGGTTGTGCATTGTTTTCCAATTGACTGAACTGGTTAAATACACTGTCATAAAGGCACAGTTCAACATTTGGGAAATATGCTTATTTACTTTTTATGTCAAAAGTTAGACGAAAGGGTCGATACTGATCTCAAGCTGTGTTCAAACAGAATGAGAGGGAATTTTTTCTATGTGGCTGTGCAATACAAAGTCATGTGTCACCTTGCAAGACAGACTGCGCTTATCCTGGAGCATTATGCATTATAAACATACAGTACTGAGAAGGAAAAAAAGAAAGACTGGTGAGTTCTGAGATCAGTCACACACACATGCACACACTGTAGCCTACAGCTAATGTCGGTATATTAGACAAATTTATTAACACAGACTACTGGGTCTTTCTTCATTTGGAAAGAGCCATAATGTTTCCAGGCTTATTGTAAAACAATTTATGAGTCTGCTGGCCGTAGCTTTATGTTCTCCGTCTCATCTAACTGGACAAGAAAGCATGTGTTTACCAAAAAATGACAAACTTTTTCTTTATGTTTTGAATGTCAATTACTCATTATTATCTATCTATCTAGTCTATCACAAATGGGCTGATTAGTTGATTCAGAATATCATGAAAACAAGCGATAATTTGAGCAGGAAAGTGTCTTACCAATCAGAGGAACAGAGTCTGAAGTGGCGGGCATGATCTCTGCTACCAGTAACATGAACACTGTTAGAGACAGCAGCACCGTAATGCCTGCATGGAAAGACACAGCGAACAAAGAGATGAGCAGAAAGACAAAGAATAGTCCTACATTGTTTCAGCACAGTCTGGTTTTCTCTTAAATGGTGACTTGAGAGTACTTAAAATAAATGCAGCTGGTCGCTTCAAAAGAAGTGAAAACAGCTGTGGCTTCATTTTGGAATATCCACTTTCTTTTTTTGCTCTCAAAGGAATACTCACAGTTGTATATTTACTCTGGCCTTGTCTTCTGGCATTTTGAAACAAGCTGGCATTTCCAGGTCCAGGTGATTATCTTTTTTGTGTTCATAATGGAGCTTTTATTCATCTGCTAATGAATAAAATTCAACACAAACGCTAATTCACAGCCTTAATGTCAGCATTAGCATAGAGCAATGACATATAAATGGTTTAGCAACCTGGTGGGCTAAGACCTCCAAGACGGGGGGGATACATTTTTGTCCGCTCATATGATTATAATCATGAATCATGTCCCTTTGTGTTAGTGTGAAAGACACAATTTGTGTGTTTGTGCAGGGATGTACTGGTGTTGTGTGTGTGTCCTATACCCAGTGAGATTTTCTCTCCAGAGTCAGCGGGGAGCAGGAAGACCAGCAGGGCCAGACCAGAGATGAGCACGCAGGGGATGAGCAGGTTGAGGCCGTAGTAAAGTGTCCTGCGGCGCATGGTGACTGTGAACGTCACATCAGGGTAGGGCTCCTTACAGCATTCATAGTACAGCTCATTGCGCTTAGCAGGGACACCTGGGGATAAAATTAAGAGGTGGGAAGGTGTCAATTAGAGGTGAAATCTATGCACACAGAACTATGAAATAAAGATCCAGCTCTAGGTTCTGCTTGCCTGAATAATGATAATGAGACCTTATAAAGTAAACTGTTATGTGCAGCTGAGCTTGTTTGGAAAGGAGGTTCGGTTAACAATCATCATGAATACAATTTTTATTGGTACCATTTT
This sequence comes from Larimichthys crocea, assembly GCF_000972845.2. NCBI lineage: Eukaryota > Metazoa > Chordata > Actinopteri > Sciaenidae > Larimichthys > Larimichthys crocea. The sequence goes on from NC_040020.1 coordinate 38,709,930, forward strand.
AATATGATTGAAAGAGGAAATTGGTGGTCAGAAGGTCACTAGATTGAATCCCCAGACGGAAATTAAATGCTCCCTGTCACACCAGTGCCAATGTGCCTTTGAGTACTAACACTGTTTACTCCAAAGAAACAAGATATGATGATTCATTCAAATATGCCACTGAATCTACATTTTTTTGTACCTGAAGGTAAAATTCCAGACTTTTAACCAAGCACAGATTATAGTATTGTCTTAGAAACCATGTGGGAAGCAGCCTGTTGCAGAAAAACAGCAAATGCACCTAAATTAATACTGTATGTGATGAAATGATGACATGATGTAATCTGCTCAGCAGCATTCCAACAACAACACATTTTATCTGATCAAAAACGCTGTAAAGCACAGCCGGTTTGTTGCCTAAACAGGCAGAAAGAGCTTCAAAGTCGGGTGCTTTGAGTCATGAATAATGTGTTTTCTCCAGCAAATTTATTGTGAATTCAAAATGGCAGCCACCTTTTTTGAGAGCAGTCTTTGTGTTTGGAATCTGCATGCTGGCTGACACAACAAAAACAGGATCTAAAGTAAATTGTAAAACTAAGGGACAAGCAGGACAGTTCAATTTTAGGTAACAACAAAGGCAAGTTAGTATTTCACAAGTGTACTTTGAAACACCACTGACATGCCCATATGTGCATTGAAGGAGTTGTTTGTTGCTGTAATTGCTCCTCCTGTTCATACCATCTTTGAAGAAGTCACCTCCAAAAGCAACTTCAATGTAGGTGATGAGGGACAAAATACACAGTCCTCATCCTGTGTTAAAAATACATTCAAAAGTTCACCTTAAATAAATATGTTAGTCAAGTGAGTTAGACAAATTGTGTATTTTTCAAGTGAGCATTAACTTTCTAGTATTTAAAATCATCCCGTTACTGCCCCTCTGCTGTGACTCAGTAAGGAAACTCTGTCCATGGAAGCACAGAGAGTGAATTTAACTTTGGAGGAGGATACCCATTTGATTTGTTTAACTAATTACCCCTTTTTTCCTTGTATTAACTTCAGCTGAACTTGAAATGTATTTTTCCACAGGACCTAACTTTTTGTCTCCCATCACCTACATTGAAACTGAAAGGAATACAGCAACCTCTCTCAATATGCATATGGGGATGTGAGTGTCGACTGATTCAGCATTGCAATATATCACTGTCAGGCTTACAAAGTTTTTTTTTTTTTTTAAAGTATCAGAATTTTTGTTTTTATTCCATGCCTCCTCTTTCTTGTCAAAATGTGGCACCTACATTACCCGCAATGGAATTCAACTTCCAAAACTCTGGTTGGAGATTCAGATGTGTTATGCTAGTGGTGATTAATGTAGCCTCAAGCTGCTAGCCTCAAGCAAGAGTTAAGCAGAGGTCTTGTGACCTCACTTCTTCCTTCCTAACTTAACACGCTTGAATTCATTTTAATTTTCAAACTTGTAGTCTTCAGACACAACCAGCGCTGACACAAGGGACTCAAAGGACTATATATATATATTTATTTATATATACATTTTTTTGCCCCTTTTTGAACAGACTTGAAAAGATATTAACCTAACCAAAGTTCAGATTTAAACATGGTCAGATATAGACGGTGTCTGAGATCATCAAGGATGTTCTTCCAAGTATGCGTAAGACCAACAAATGCAGCTTGGTCCGAGTAACAACAGACATCAGTGCTTGTATGTAGAAAGCATGTCCGAAATATGATATATGATTTGGAGACCATTAGAAGTATTTAAAATCAATTCCCTGACACAGATACTTTAAAAGCGCTATAATGTGTTTTCATTCCTTTGTTTTGTTCTCACCTCAAGTTTTCTAAGTCAAGGAAAGAGCCAAACATAAGTTATATCAAGTCCACATTTGTGAAGACTGATAATTTATGTACACAAATTCATCCAAATGAGCTATGTTTGCAGTATACCTCAGTGTTATACTGTATCTACTCTATACAGCAGGAGCGTTAGTTGTGCAGGAGCAATACTAAATATCAGCAAGCATATCAAACTCCCACAAAAACCTTCTGCACATAATACACTCATATCTGAACTTTAAAACCTCCAAATTTTGTGTAACCTTCAGGTTATCCCACAACACGTCCAAATCCTAAATCATGTATTAATCTTTAATGTTTATCACCGTGGCCTTATCTGTCTTGTTGGCATGCATGATTAATCTGCCTTACACATCAGAACAACAACAGTAAACAGTATCACCTTGGACTGATCAAAGTCAAATAAGCCCCAAAAGCTTATGTGTGTGTTTGTGTGTATATGAGAGCTACTGTGTAATGAGATGTTAAGTAATCGTGACATTTGAAAGTCATTTCAAAGTGGACCACAGGTACTGTTATCTTTTACACTCGATTAAAAATCAGCAATCTGGGAAGTCTGTATGTTTCTGTGTGTTGGTGACACAGACACAGTCAACACTCAGTAAAAATCAACCTTAAGTGCCCTGAACTTGATTGTGACACAAGCATCATTTGCAGCTGTATCAACCATTCATAGGTTTGAGTGCCTAGTGGTTCTGGATGAAGCACTGGAATGTCTCAATCAGCAACATATTCATGTTGGGGTGAGATGTCTGAAGAACTGTTGATTTAAGCCTAGTGTGTATGTGTGTGTGTGTAAACTGAACTCAACTTCAGTCCTATAAACATTCCATCTAAATTAACTAATTCAATTTCATTTTACTTTAACTTTGTCACCTGAATCCTGAAGAAAAATAGCCTTTGTTAGCCATCTATTAAGTTGATGGATTGCAGACCTGCAGACGCATCCACCACATTCTATATATATGTGTGTGTCTGTGTGCGTATGCTGGCATGGGCATAGGTATGTTCTGAGGCACCAGGACAGTGTGTGTTCTTGGCCAGCTTGCCGCCTGGCTGTGCCTGAATTAAGTGAACCATCTCTGGGCCAGCTGTCACCACACTCACCCCCGGTCCCCTCCTCTATTCCCCCAGCCAGCTGGGTACACTCACAGCTCACTTTGTGTATGTGGCTGTGAATTAATCTGCTGGCCCCTGATTAACACCCAAACTTGGGTTAGAAATTAAGGGGGAAAAACAACAAACAAATTAGAGGAGAAAGAATGAAACGACCAAATAAATCTTATCTTGGATGATTTCTCACCTCCTCTGTTTCCTGAGATAAAACAATTTTGTCACAAATTAGAATGAACTGAAGAACAGAAAATAGAGGAAAATCATGTTTCTTTTCCTTGTTTAATTTGTCAAAAAGTGTTTTTATTATTATTATTTCCCTTAAAGCAGTGACTTTCAGTGTCTTTGTACAAATCTAAGCAAAGCTAAGCTTTACATTTACTTTATTAATTTAATTTACCTTAATTTATATGAGATATAATATTCATTATTGAGCCTTAGAGGTTCTATCAGGCAGATTTTGTTACCTTCAGACAGAGCTAGTAAGTTAGCTGTTCCCAATATTTACAGCTACTGATTGTACCCTAGTGGCAACCTCTGATGCTGGGAAATGAAGTGCTAAAAACTGTAATTCTGCAGAAGTGAGTCAATCTCCATAAGCGGCCATATTAAAATGCAGCAGAAATAAACATGTTTACAACCTGGTACACAAAATAGTTTTGGTCTCTATAGCTAATTTCCGGCTTCAGAACAGGGAAACCTACGGATAACGTCACTCCATGCTCTGTCCATTCTTTATACTGTCATTGGTTGTACCCTTATATTTAAAGTAGCACAGAGTTTCTCATCTAACTCTTAGCAAAAAAAAAGTGAACAAGTACATTTCCCAAAATGTCAAACTGTTCCCTTAAAAGTTGACCAAAGACTGAACCAGAACAAACTCTGCAGATACCGCTACAATAAACAGCAGGGATATTCTCCAGGCTATCTCTAGCACTTTGAGCAGGAATGATAGTCAGCAAAACGTCAGTAAGAACGGCATCTTACAAGGAAGTTGACATCACTGAATCACCTGCTGTCAGAGCTGTGTGATAATGACGGGCTGTCTAACTCCCAGGAATATGACATGAAGGGCCTAGCTAATGTTTAAAGTCTCTGTCTGTCTCAGTCTGTCGGAGTCTCAAATTCCCTGAAGGAATTTACGATCTGCTGCTCAAACATGTCCCTCAAACACTGGCAGCGTTTTCAGTCAATCATCACATCTGCTCTCACACTTCAGCTTTATCCCTCTTATGTCACCATGCAAATTCTGCAGTTATTTTTGCACTCAGTGATTAAGTTGATCCAGATTCTGTTTTGGATTTATCCATACCAAATGTCTCAGAAATATTTTGTTACAGCACCGCCTTGTCGTTTACTTTAATATACATCCTGCTAAAAGCTCTTTTCACTGAGCAGATAATGATGTTGATCAACCTACATTATGTTATATCATGTCTCTGATTTCCTTATATTTTGTTTTACTGAATTTGTCATAGTGTGCCTGTGTCTGTTTTCCACTTACCAACAAGATCCCATTCCCCGTTGGGTATGTAAGTAGAGATGTCCACATCCATCATCTGGAGGTCCAACAGCCAGCCATTGTGAGTCCAGGAGCCAAACTTGAGGTCACACTTCTGCACATCGAATGGGAACCATCGTACATCGATGTAGCAGGTACTCTTCAGGATGCCTGCAGAGAAGTGATGGGAAACTTACTTCTGGCACAAAACATGTTTTTAGCAGTTTTAGTAATATCTTTTCAAAATGGTCCTTCGGATGCCAAAATATTATACTAAAACATGCTGACATGGAAGGTCTTATGTCTTGTTAGTAATTTCCCTGAGTCATCCTCAGACTCAGAGGAAAACTAGCTGGAGATAAACATGCCAACAATGCTCAGGGAAAAGTGTTTCAGATGCATCACAGAGAAGTACACTGTATTACTGTAAACTTTCTACATAAGTGAAGGTTGTATTGATTATGACATCATATTTTCAGTCACTAAAAAACATAATTTCAAAGGTACCAAGTTCCCGAATGAACAGAATTTCCATTATAAGAAGTGACCTTAGTAATCAGCATGTTTAGAAACATTAAACTAAATGACTAAATTCAGGTGGTGAGTGAAAGTTTTTAGATGTATACAGCACATATAGTTGTTGTTTTTAATAGTTTTAAATGTATGGTATATGGTAGCTTTCACATTGATATGTAGATTAAACAGTGGTGAAACAGTGGTTATATAAAACCTTGGTGTCTGAAAACTTTAAATTTTACACCTACAAAGTCAACCACTTTGAGATAGCGAGGATAATAATAATAAAAAAAACACTGTAGGAACAGTGATAAGTCGGAGATGATGAAATAGGGTTATTAGTGAAATATAATATGTGAATGTCTCACCTGGTGGGATGTACTGGCAGGATCCTGAAGCATTTACTAGCACATTTGTATGGAACGTAGCATCAAACCTCTCATCAGCACTGCAGGGAGAGAAGAGTGGATAATGTGTAAACAGTACTGAAGCATTTAAAGAAAAAGCCCTGTAAACAAGGAGGCTTGTTCCCTTTAAAGTCATAAAAGGGAATAGAACGGAGGTTAGGAAGTGGACTGAGAGATAAGTATAAAGGTAAAGGCCGATAGAAAGAGAAATCCAGACAATCAACAGCAAATGAGAATGAAGGTGACAGAGAGAGGTAGAGACAATGGGGATTAGATGAGTAGATCCAGACAGATGGTGTTTAATTGTACTGATCATCTTCAACAAACATGGTTGTCCGCTATCATGATGTCCTTCAGACAAGGATTATGTAGACTTAAAGCCAACCAATGTATACCAAACCAAACTACAGACATCATAATCACAAAATTACACATTTCACACAAGAACACAAATCATATCTGGAATTTTCTTTCAGAGAGTAAAACCAAAGGACCAAAATACTGAGAACAAAACTATTTTTTGTTAGATGATATACAGTAAGTGTCTTTCTGCATTCATTGCAGCAAAACCGAGAATGTCAGAAATATCCAAAATTCAATCCTGGTTAACTGAGTACCTTTAACAAGAGTGGACAGTTTTTTAATATGCCCCAAGAAGTGCATTCATTTGCATCACATTTGTTAACTAAAAAGCACTCACAGAGCACATCCCTCCCCCAGCCCAGTAAATGTATTGTTTTGATGAAATAAAATGTCAGGTTGGAATATTTTAACCTTCAAATACGCAGTGACAGACAATAAGGATGGCCAAAAAGAAAACCTAAATGTTGTCAGGGAAATAGGAATCGTAATGACTTTGTTGATCACTTTTGTTGATAACTTTTGTGTCACCACCGTTATTTGTGAATGTAATACTTTGCTTTATGACTAAATACCAGCAACACTAATGGCATCAGCCTCAGATGTGCTTTGTGTTAAGTGCTAGTTTGCAAATATTAGCATAATAATACTGTAAACTATGATGGTTAACATGTTAAACATTATACCTGCTACACATCAGCATGTTAGCACTGTCACCATGAACATGAAATCATACAGGATACAATATTTATTTATACCTTTTGTTCAGCTGTGAGCCCCGTAGAAACTGAATGAGTCACTATTTGCGCCTCATTCCGAACAATAATCGATTGATCATCTGAAGCCAGATGAAACAGCCTGAGTCATACCATCATTTTTTTTACATTAGTACATTTCTACCACTTACAGTATGAAAACTGGGGGCAGTGAGAGGAAGCGAGGGGTAGTCCTAAACTCTTCCTGAAGGCTTTTTCTCGGACAGGTAGACCATAAATTTTTTGCAAAGTGCACTGGGACTGAGCCCAGGAGGCATATAACAAGACAAGGCTACACCTAAAGCAGATTTATAGTTGCTACATCAATAATCTAAATCTAATCACTCTTTTCACTTAGCAGAGGGTGGAAAAACTAAGAGGCTGTGAGGATACTCTGGAACAGGGGTAATCGCTCTTATCCATTGCCGGGAATAAATGAGCTAAATTAGCATTTAGCCTTGTAACGGTATTTGGAATACATCTACCGAACATGCACATCAATTAGCCTTTGAAAACAGACCGGCGGGTTATATTCTTCTTCTTCTTCTTTAAGCCATCTACCAAAAAACAATGCAGGATGTGATTAATTTAAAAACGGGTATGTTAAATTAAGTTTGAGTAAATATGTGGATGAGAAATTGATTAAAATGTTTAAAGCTGGTTTGTGAAACGCATGGGTTAGACCATGTGGATACCATACCGAAACATAACAAAGGTAGCATACATTGCATCACTGGAAAGTTCTTGGTGCATAATCTTAATCGCATCTTAATTAGATCACTTAGCAAGTAGAACGTGTTTAAAAAAGGTCATATGCCGTGTGGAAAAGATAAGGTCATGATAAAGGTGTTGAATCCCAAAAGAGCCCTCTTGTCCGCAATGGGATTCTTTTAACCTTTTTCCTTAAATGTGAGCCATTGAATGAAAAAAACAAAAGATGCATTTGAAAAAATGGCTTGCCATTTACTTGCTAAATAACCTGCTAACATGCGGACAAATTGGTCTTCAAAATTGATACATTTCTGTGTGCTGCTAGAATTAAATTTTAGGTAAATAACCTTTCTTCTCACACAGTAAACAATATATTGCTTCAATGTGTACTGCCTCAATGAAATGGCATCCACATTGACATTTTATGCCTATTAAAACATTGTTGGAGTACAGTGGCTACTGCCTTCAGTGTCTACTGCCTCAATGTAATGGTATCATCTGCATTGACATTTCATGCCTATGGAAACATTGTTGGAATATATGGTAAAATATCAGCATGGAGATATGCAGCATTGTACTCAATGTACTAGATTCAGAAGTGAAACTCTACATGTTAAAAGCAGCTCAACATCGAGGTGGTTTACATTATTCACATGAAAAACACAATGAAAACAGAAAACCCAGTCCATTTGCATCCCAGCTTGCCAAGCGTCTGCAGCTGGTGAAATATTCAAAGTCATGACTGGGATGGAACAAATGGTTCCTATATTATTCATCTGAAGTGGGACTGTTGTTGACCTGACATGGGCATGTACAATACATACCGCTGTCTACCTTTTAGATCCTCTGCCAACACTCTTGGCTAACTCTGAGAGACTACCCTGCTGTGAACTGGAGAAACAAACAAATCTTGCAACTTCTATAGCGGATACATGAAAATCCATAACTTTGTAAATTTTCTCTGCAAATAAAAACAAGCCAAAACCAAGTACTCCCCAGGCTTCTGGACCTCACCCAGAGACTCAGAGATCAGACACCATACTTTGAACTGTAGTTTGCTTCATCGGCATGAACACCAGTCAGAGCATTTCTCTCCAAAACATCTCGTCACGTAGAGTCAACCCTCCTGAAAACTCCAACATAGCAACAAAGCCAGAGGCTTGTGATACCTTTGGTATACCTTCCCACCTCCTGCACTACATGCAACTTTTTTACCACCAGAGAGCTGACAATCCATGTCCCCAGAGCCAGTTTTGTAGAGAGGGGTCATCACACCAGGGACCCCACCTTCACCTACTGCATGATTGCAAAGAGCACCAGACCTCTGTACCAAACCTGGTGCACTTGAAAGTTCCCTTGCCAGGCTGGGCTCAATGAGGGAACCCCAGGCAAGGTAGCCTGGTGATGATAAATTGAGAGTATCTTTTGTCTCTGTGATTGTGAGGTAAACAGTAGAGAGTGGCAACTTGCTGGGTTGTGGTTAGGGTTGCAGTCCAGCACCAAAAGCTAAAACAAGTTTAACTTGTTCACAGGATGACTCTGTGTTTTCTTTGCCAGAGCCATTTGGCTGAAGTCGGTCTGACTTGCCTTTCCAACATCAGGGGACAATTGCTAAACTGAAAATGATGATCTAACATTTATACGCACTCAGCTTCCACCAGCTGTGTGTAGGTGAGAAAGTTCTCTTTTGTCATTCTTGTAACAACTATTTTGTCATTTTTCTTGTTAACAATCAAATAAAGCACTAATAATTATTTCATTATCCCCATATTTAAATTATATCACGTCTCCACACATGGTGATTCTATGGTGTTTTCTCAGGTATTTGTACTTTTTTTCTCATTGTTTGTGTAAACTGTCAAGAGTTTCATTTCTTTCTTTCTTTGGGGTTTTTATACTTTTTGTCCTTGTCCCTGCTGAAGTCTTGCTAATGCAATGACCCGATTTCCAGAAGGGGATCCGTATAAGTTTATCTTATCTCGTAGTTTTAATCTCTTTTCCTGCTTGCATTCTGGCATAAAAAAAACAATAAATGAATGATTTTACTTGGGATTTATACTGCATGCATAAGGAATGTCAGTTTCAATCTGGTGGCGGCTGGAGTATATTGTCGTTATCGTTGGTGATCGCTGATCCCCACCGTAAGCTGCTTAATGTTCTGTATCATCCCTATTAGATATCCAAACCTCTCCCATCTCCCTTTCTGTCTCTCATCCACACACACACACATCCACACACACATTCTCACACACGCACACACATATGCAATTCGAGCCAAACGAGAAATCTGTCACTACCCGCACCCCCCTCATAAAAGAATCCTCAATCTCCTTGAAGGTAGAGCTGAAAAGCCAGCGCCATCAATCAACTTCAACTCTGTCTCATATCGTGTTGCCTTTCCCCCTGTTACAAGTGTGTGTGTGCGTATTTGTAAGAATGTGATTCTAAGGAAGCATGAGAAGATTTGATGCATTAACACCATCTAACTCCCCGTTACATACCCTCTCTTTGAGTTCTTACTAATAATCAGCAAACGTTGTCTCTGTGTATCTTTTACAACAACGCTATAAAAACAATTGACACACATAAACAAGTCAAACACCACTTTGTTATTTTCTCAAGTTGTATCTCCCTAGCACATTAATATGATTTATGTTTAGTAAGGGAGGTCCTCATTCAAATCTCGTTGTTTGAAATGCTTACCATAGCAATAACCAGATAACACACTGTACAGCATCTGATTTCCCCCCCTTACTGCATTGTATCTAACGTATGAATTTATCTTTGTGCCGCAGGCCTAAAAATAAATTAGAATATTAGAATTTGAATATTTCAAGACATAAACACAACCTTTCTGTGAAAGGTAATTTTTTTTTTTTATTTCTATTTCGGCCAGTCCTTTTGGACATGATACAGTAAAAAATGAACAAGACTAATATCTGTATCCCTAACTGTAGGCAACTGCCCTTATATTATGTCTAAAAGCAGCTGGTGTTTGTGAACAAAATTGTTGCCACACACATTCTTTGAATGTGCTCAAAAGCCTGAAACACGGTGGACGTTGGACAGTGATCAACTTGCTCGCTGGCATTGATTCCAAGGACGATTTTAAAAAACTGAGCAGTTCTAGAACACACTGTGAATATCAATCTTAGAAGCACCTAGCAACCTTATTTCTTTGCGCAGGCACAGGAGCTTCATCTCCATCCAAAATATCTGAGGCGGCTGAATAGAAAAGAGGTTCAGGCACACTGACCCGTGAATCAAAGAAACCAACGAGTTATTCAAGAGACACATTATTTCTCTTTTAACCTGCTAGTCCCATTCTTTGACAAATGTATGAAAAGAAATGAGGTCAGATCAATGTTTTCAATCAGAGCAAAGCAGTTTGATATGAGAGTGAACCACCTCTACAAACTGATGAAATTATATGATGATGATGATAAAATTATACTGCATTTAAAAGAGGTGCATGTGTAATACACTCAATTAAATCTGTCTATTCTTCTCAAGGTGGACAAACTACTAGTATTTTCACAAATAGTGAAAACATGTGTTGACATTTCCAGCCACAGTATTTCAATAGTTTAATTCCTACTGCACAGGCAACAGATGCAAAGCCCCCTGGGAGTTATGGTTTATGTTCTCCCAGAGGGAATCTGCTCAATCATCTTATTAAACGAGGCTGTAACCAAGAGTGAAATTTCATCTGGGGAATATTTCTTTCCACTGTGTGTTATTGCGTAAACACAACCCAAACATTCTAGAGTATCTGTCCATGTATTACAGGAAACAAATTGGTATAAATAAAGGAAGAAATGAGAGGAGAACTTAATCAAGGAGTATATGCAAAATAGCCAAAGCAGTGACAGACTAACCACTGTGCCGATCATGCCAGTGGCCAGTAGCCACTAATATAATTACCAGCAAGTTTCATCATTTCAGCTGCCTTTCATCATCCCTTGTTTAATATCAATGTACTTTAAATATTAATGTTAAACAACCATTCTAATTTGTGAGAGTAAAACTTCGCCATGCGGATGATTTTAAATGCAGCAGAGTGAGATAATAAATCAGTACAGCCAGTCAGTACAGCAGCAGACAGATTCTGGGGGCCTGTGGAGTCGAGATTAAACATGGACAGTAGAATTACATTAAAAATTAGAATGCCAATACTGATATTACTTTATCAAACGTTGAATATAATATTCTAAACTAGCTTGCAAACTTTCTGTATTTCTCATAAAGAATAGTGCCAGTTGGGGAAGAGGACAAAAGTCTCACTTGCAGTAGCTGATCGTCTCCTTCAACAGCTATCAGCTGATTAATAACATCCCTGAATATTAATACAGGTGAACAAAGCGTCCATAATAATCTGACACCTCTAGCTATTGCTCTGTTGAGTAATAGCAAGAAGCTGTTTGCTGATGCAGCTTCATCCATCACCCCAACCTCCTCTTCAGGTACTATATTTTTGTTGTTGATGATGAACTAAAGTTTTAGCGGCAGTAGTTCTTTCAGCAGTATTCTTGTTGCCTCTTGGATCCTTTGTGAGCTAACTGTATAACCATTTGCTATAAATAGTTTATTACTTGACTTTAATGTGTTGACATGTAATGCCCCAGGTAGAAGAGATGATGAGATGTAGTTTCAGGTGAACAAAAGTAAAATAGTATAAAATCTTTATATCAACACACAAGTAGCTGGTGAAAGAAGGCAACAATCGAGGTAGCATTAAGTAGGAGAGAAGAGGACACAAGGACAAGACGAGGTTAAGGGACAGAACAGAGCAAAAGGTTTTAAGTATTCCCTACCTGTTGTAGAGGAGGATATCTGGGACCCATACCAAATTGGAAGGGAATCGCAGGTTCTGAACCCCAGGGTAGTTCTCTGGGTTCCATGAAAGGTAAATGTCTGTCCAATACTGAAACAAACAAAACAGAGGGTAAAGAAGTCAATATAAAAGCAGATGATGAGGTGAGGACAAAACACATGATAATAAAAGCCTAAAACTAAAATGAGATGAACGACATATTTAAGGCTCTTTACTGTAATCTGTTTTGTTTCATATCGCAGCCTGATTAACCAGAGTGTTATTGTATTTTTTGTTGTTGATGATATCTCATTCGGCATATCAGCAATTTTCATGGCTGTGACAGTGTGCGTCACAACATCTCTTCTCTTCAACATAAAACATATCCTGGCACACAGCCCTAATACCAAACCAAGCTACATTAAACATTTATCTAGAAATATGATTAACCATTTAAAATTGACCCTTTACCCAGGCTAATATTCCAGCAACTGTTGGCTCTTACACTTTGTCTCCAGCTCTGATAATAGATCCTGGCAGTGACATCTTGCCAAGCCGACAGTTGTTGGCTCTGACCCCTGCACTCCCATTTGAACCCGATCCATATTCAAGGGGCAAAATGAGCCCAGCATCAAAGCGCTTAAAAGCACAAAGAATGTTAACGTGTGTTACCTCTGTGCCTCTTTTTATGATTTAAAATCCATGTCAAGATGGAATGGTGTTATTGTTTTGTTTTGTTTTTTGCATGTAAGCTTGATTGATTTGTGTATGTGTGTGTATCTGTGTTCTAGTATATGTATGTATGGAAGTCACATATAGATGCAGGCACTCAGATGCTGTAGCCATAGGGCACATTCTCTATGGAGCAAATGCAGTCCCATTACTAATGTGGCCATAGTACACCAGGCTCATCTGTTTGTGCCTACATGTACATGTGTGTATGTCTGTGTGCATGTATATATATGCACATGAATAGAGTGCAATGTTGTGTTTGCATGAGTGTGCTCTTAGAACTGATGTTGATGTTTTCATGTACATATATCTCTCCGTAGGTGCCTATGTCCATGTAAGTGACATAACCTACAATCAACCCCAAATCCTGATTTTAGCCTTTCCATCACCACCAAGAGATGTTATCCATCTAAAGTGGCCCTGCTGACATATGTCTCCAGTCACGCAGCTAATGACTTAATCACCACACTTGTCATCCGTGGGCCTTGGCAGTTTGGCACTAGAGAGTCTTCTTTTCATGTTTGTTGGCTGGGAAAGCACAACTGGCAGCCAACAGAACAAATTACAGCTCAGTAACTTTGTAGTCCATCAGGAGATGAGGAGGACACAAGGCTACTTAAGGTAACAGCTGAGCTAAGAATAGGTTTTAGAGTTGCATAATATAAATTTAAGAAAGCATTTCTAATTTGAGACAACTAGGTTCTTATTAAGAGAGTGTGAAATTAGGGTATAGGGCAATAATATGCAGTATATAAATCACACATCCAAGAAAAGTAACTGTTAAAGTTGGACATAATTAAATATTTAGCACTAATGCATATGCATGTAGCCTTCTTCCAATAAATCAGCTGTAAGGCTCCTCAGTCAGTATAGTATTATAAAAATCAATAATTGGATAATAATGTGTGCATAAATTATTAGTTAGTTATTGGTTTTTATATTTTTCTATGTCACAACATATAAACTCAACATTAAAAAAGTGTTTATAACCTTTATTATGTATTTAGGTCATCTCTGGGTTTAAGCCATGTTGATAGTTTTGGATTGCCCTGGTTTGGAGATATCTGTCTCTGAGAGTTCTGCTTTCACCTCAAAACAATCATGTTGACTAGAATTTAATTTGTGCTGCTTACAACGATGAATAAATCTACTGAAAATGATTCAACAGTAACATTATATTTCCATAAATAGTGTTCTGGTTATTCTGGATAATCCACAGACCTCACTGTGAGGTGTTTTGTGAGAATTTTTCTGTGAGCAGCGTGGTGGATTATCAAAATCGTCACAACAACACGGTCCCTGGAAAGATGCTGGTGATTGTTTTTGATGTGTTGCAGTAAGCAACACATACACAATCCCATTCAACTGCATTGTTTTCAGATATCTAACAGATATTGAGGTTTTCTGGTAATTTAGGTGAACTGACCCTTTAAAGGACACACTTTTATCAGCCATAAGAGCTGGCTATACAGGAGGACACTAAGGTAACACGTAGCTCTTATAAAACTTGAGCTCATTACAATCCTCACAGTTAAAAAACACATCAAATCCAACCCATTCATATGTGGGACATTCATTGCCTGATAAACCTGTAATCCTAAAATCCTCCGTGCAGCAGAAGTGAACCTGTCCCTTCTCTGTCAGACTGTCTGAAATCTAGTTAATGTACTTCACAAGTCTCCTTCAAAATCTGCTGCATCTGCAAATCCCCCGTAAGCCATTACACCAAAGTGGATGCCGGTATTAAAGAGGTGGCTTCCTGAATAATTGATTCGTTTATAAGTTGTAAGCCAGTCGGCGGCCAGCTCAACCTGACTGAGGCTGTGAAATCCTTAATGGGCTGCTGTGATAATGAGGCTGTTGGACCTACCTGACTGGTTTGATGTAACATTTTCCTGAGCATTTTAATGCATATTTCTCATACTATTAAGTAATGCTCAACTTTCCATAAAGGGTAAAGATATGTTGTAGCTGAGCTAAGTAGTTTCCGCACGCTTAGATGGTAGCACAGATGCTGTTCATAATCTGACAATTGACTGTTCACTACACCCTGATCACAGCTGTAACTGAGCATAGCAGCTCCATCAGGCTTTCCCCACATGCTCAAGTCCTGTGTGTGGGGTTAAATAGTTGTATTTATCTGATCAAACGTAAGGTGTAATCATTGCCACGTGTTAGGCTATCTACTAAAGTAGTGACTGAGTTACTTCCAAGGCCAAGACGACTGTTGCATATTTAGCTCACTCAAAAATGGGTCAGACTCCAGTATTGTCACTTAACTTCTGCTACTTGTCTTCAGGGAGAAAATAACATTATGAAATCAACATTAGCCACAGAAGACATGCAGTTTTTGCAACGAGCCACAGATGGGCGAGACAACTACATAATAATGTATTTATAGTGTATTGCTCCTTCCTTACTCCATCCTCTCATGAAATATGAAATGAAAGTATCCTCACAGAAATTACCTGAATTTGCTCATCAGAGGGAATTTAGACATTTTCTGCCTCTGTCTGAGATCAAGGACGAGTTGTTGTTGACATTACTCACTTTCATGTAATTAATCTCCTTTTATTGTGCAGTAACTAAGGTGGCAGGGCTTAGCGAATGATCAATTACCACTAAAAACAAACTCAACACGAACGTAAATTATAGTCTTTAAAAAGGCAAACGGAAGTAATCCAGTGTTGGGCTAAGAAACGTCTTGAAAGAACATCTTTGAAAACATATTTTTGTTTTTGTGCACCTGTGACAGTCTAAAGCTATTATTAAATATAATGTTTAACCCATAAAATAAGTTTGACCCACCCTCACGTTTGCCTTGTCTGCGTAAAAGAACACAACAAAGCCATTTGACACTATTGTCTAAACTTCAGGTTTATATTTTATAGTGTCACATGAGAGAGTCACTGAAATGTAGAAACTTTTTTTTATGGTCACAGGAACTGTTTCTGTTTCAAAACAAGAGGTTATTGTTTGCAGCTCAAATCATACTTGGCTCTGTGCCTTCAAAAGCAATTAGATGTGAGCATTGTATTAGATTATGAATGGCAGAGCCCACAGGACACAAACAACACACACACACGCTTTCCAAAAATAAACTACCTGACAATTATTTCACAATGATCACACAAATAGTGCTTGGCGAGGAGACGTACCAGCTGCAGCCAGGCGTTTGTGATCAACACTTGGTTCTTTTCATCCTGGAAGAGAACGAGAGAGAATGTTTTGCAGTGAGTAGACGTACCTGTACACAGATATGTGAGTGAAATATTCTGCAGGTTGAGAGGAAATAAAAAAAATAAATAAACATGAGGTGATATTGTGAGAGATCAGCAATGATGTCAAACTGCAACCCCAGTGACTCGGAGCCAGTGTGCTCACTGAATGACAATGATGCACCCGGATTTTTGCTTTTTATGAGGTCATGTTTTGCTATTTTAAACAATGCTGAGATCATAAATAATAAGGCAAATAAAACAGAGCAGACCTGTTTAGGAAACAGACAATAACACTGAGCAGAAAGGATCTGGCGCTTCAAAAAAAAGAGAGTTTGCAGCATTTTCTGTCAACGTCTGCTCCAATGTCCAGCTGCACTTCATGATATTTCACAAGGGTCAGTTCATTGTCAAATGGTCTGAGAGAGACAGAAAAAAAGGTGAGATGAATCTAGATTGGCAGAGCGAGAAGCAGGAGAGACAGAGGCTGAGATAATTCATAAGACAGTGAAGAGAAAGAGATAGAAAGAGGCGAGAAAGAGATGCACAAGGAATGAGAGCAAAAATACCAAACAAAACCTGAGGACTTTTTTTTCCAAGTCTGTTTCACAGAATGCTACATGACAGCGACAAGTTTTGCTCCTTGTTATACACTGGTGTGCTGTGTTTCTGACTTATTACCTGCCTCTTACCTCCGAAGAAAGTGTAAACAGCTTGACAGTGGTAATGTTCTCTGCCTTATTATGGATTCATCTTTATTTTACTTTCATAGAAAGAAGTCACTGAAGTGATTCATCACGTTATCTTCTACCACTGCCAGCTCAACCTTTTCGAAAAACCTTTTCCTTAAATGTTACTGCAGTAAAAATCAAAACACAAAATCAATTTGTTCACTTTATTTCTTACTATTTCGGCTCCCTCAGGACCTAATCTTCTGTATACTTTTTCTTCTTATCACAGTTTCATACTGTTCTTGCTTGTTTCGTCTTACTCTCTCTCTCAGGAACAATTTCAGAGGTGCAACCTGAAAAATTAAACTTGAGACAGTTGCAGTAACTGAATTACTGGTTTCATAGTCTTTATCAACGCCTTTCCCTCAGGAGTAAAGTAAACACAATGTAGTCAATGGGATAAAACTCGCAAAATCACCAGTATTTTTAGCTGATGTTGTTGCATTAAATCAGATTATAGTGTGTAAGCCTTTCTTGAGCTGCTACACAACATCTTTTTCATCTTCATGTCACATCTACACAAAGATAATCTTATTTTTTTTATCCAACCACCTCAATTTTATGACCAAATGTATGCATATGCTTAAGAATAATGTACATTTCAGTGTTTTAATGCAAAATCAATTGGCCATGTTAGGTTTCTTCAGCCACCAACTAATTAGTTGAATATATATATGCAAATGTATTTAATTCCTCTAAAAGCATTGTAGTGATTGGATTGTGTTGGTATTTAATACTTTAATGTTTAAACTGTGAGAGTTACTCAACCAGACTTCTATCTTTTAAAGATCTGGGTGAACGTTCAGCACTCTGCACTACACTTGATGAATGCTGTTCATCAGCTGTGAGCTTCTTGAGCCACTGCACAAAAAGGTTTGATATTGATCCAGTTAAAGGTACCCTGTACATATTTCTTCAAAACCAGCAAATGTTAGGTTTACATCCAGTAGCTAAGTACATTTACACGTTTATACTTCTCTAATGTCTTGTGACCACCTCTTGCCGCATTTTACATTTTCCCTCTAAATGCCTCAAATGGTTTAATTCAGCTAAATGTTGGAGGCCCAAATAGGTCTGCCTTTGCTTTTGCAGTGCTACATTTGTTAGCATGTTATCTCTACTACAGTAACTGCTGATCAGTTAAATAACATGAAATCAAGTGTAAGATGTTCAAGATGTGAGTTACACTTGCTATAATACAAACAAATTAGGCTCGTACATGGCTTCCTAGTGCTATCAGTGGTCAAAAACGCTGCAGGCTACATTTGAATGAGATTGTATGGGCTGAAATATGTGCCACCAGAAACTAAATTTGAATCATTTATATTTGAATTTCTATTGTTCAATTTGAATCATTGCATTGAAATCTGAATCTGAATCCGAATCCGGATTAGGCGGATCCGCCCAATCCATCTCCAGACGGTTATATAGCTACAGAAGCATGGGAACCTTTCTGGACTACAGAACGAAGGAAACCAAATAAAGTTTTTACATTTTCCCCAAAAGACGGGAAATATTGTTTTTTTTCCCCAGGACAGCTGATTAAAAACAATTCTGGGAAAAACGGGACGGGTGGCAACACTAGACTCAAATATAATGCCATAAAGCAGTTCTTCCTCCGTTTCATGGCGAATGGCAACAAATGATCACTATGTTACGTGCTCAAAAGCGTAGGTGCTGATTGGCCGAAGAGGCATCCTGTGTATCTGTGCTCGATTGCTCTGCCTCAGCTACTCGGATGTTTGTCACAGAAAATTGAAACTTAATTGAATTTGAATTTGAATTGTGATATAAAAAATAACCATATAAATTGAAAAATATAAGTCAGTAAGTTATGCTCCTGCAAACTCTGTACGACAGAGAACTGTACGATCGACTCCAAATGGTGCTTAACTTGGTGTTATCAACAACAAGCAAAGCGAACTCACTGCTCTTACTTTTCCTTGCAGTGAAAATCAATTCTCACACAATAACTGCTCCTCTCCCTCATCACTGCCTCCTTCCTCACCTCCCTCCCTCCTCGCTCCAATCTTATCTCCACCTGTCCTTTCTGATCTGTCCCTCTTTTAAACAGCCTCCTTTCTCCGCTGCTGAAATAGAACAGCCTCCCATTGTGTGCTTCACAAAACAACATTTCTCTGTCCCTTTGGCGTGTGTGTGTGTGTGTGTGTGTGTGTGTGTGTGTGTGTGTGTGTGTGTGTGTGTGTGTGTGTGTGTGTGTGACCAAGCTTCAACAGTAGAGATTTGGTTCTGGCTTTGAGGTTTCTGTGTTTTCGCTCTATTCTGTGGCTGAACTCTCCTTTGTGGTGTTTTGTAGGATTTCTCTCAGCTGCAATAGGCACTATCAGGCCTGTCAGAGTGACTATAAACACTAATCTCCTCATAAATCTGCTCTGA
The DNA here is from genome assembly GCF_000972845.2 of Larimichthys crocea. Classification (NCBI taxonomy): domain Eukaryota; kingdom Metazoa; phylum Chordata; class Actinopteri; family Sciaenidae; genus Larimichthys; species Larimichthys crocea. Next base: position 38,729,035 of record NC_040020.1, read on the forward strand.
TTGGTTTTAGACAGACTGACGGGAGAGTGATGGACACTTGAAAGCTCCTTAACTGTATTTTATTGCAAGTCACCTGACATCATATGGCCATTATAACATGTGGACATATATATATGAATTACTGTAAATCTCCATATTGTTGCACAAATGTTTTTTTATCTGTGGAATGTGGAAAAGGTTAACTTTCTACAACTTTCTACATCTTTAAAAATACTAAATAAACCATCAGTGAAGAAAAGACATTTATGAATCCTCTATTATGCTTCCTGCACTTGGCTTTGGCATTGGCTACTCATCAATTTCCTGAAAATTTTCCTAGAAAACTATATATATTTATTAACTATATATATTTTCATTTATTCTCTCTGTATATCTATGTTACTGTAATATACTACATATAACCTTGGAAGTGGTTCAGGAAGTATTCAGATCCTTTATTTGCAGTACAGAAAACATTTTGGGAAATACACGTATTTGCTTTCTGGAGGTCAGTTACAGTAAGTTAGATTCAGCCTGGATGTATTTGTCTAGAGGAGGGGGAGTGATTTCAACATTACCTGTGCTGGTCTGCGCTGGATTACCAACTGAGTTTTTTTTTCTGGTGGTAGAGCTGCTTTTCCTTCTACAGAATTTTTATCAGCTCAGTGTGAAAATTCAATTTTGTGTAAAAATATTGATTGAAAGAAGGAATGAAAGCAGATGCAGCATGAAAGCAAGGCAGTCCCTGTGAGCTGTTGTAATGACAGCTAGCTACTGATATTTTGGTATTCTCTTTTAGCTGATCCTGCACAGTGTCCATGTCTAATAGAGTCCACATCCTGAAATGTTCTGGTTAAAATGCCATCCAGAACAGTCCCATTACAGAGGAGCACAATGAATATTTTATTCTCCACCTCCCCTGTAATGTTAGTCCTGTCTGAATTAGGGCTTTAGATGAGAAGATCAATGCCACTCTGGTGTCTGATGTGATGTGACTCACAGATGTTGTGCTAATCTAAGGTAACAGCACTGTTGCCTAATTGACAGATACAAAGTAAAACTACAAAAGTATTATCAGAAAAGTGCGCAGCTAGATCAGGGTGTCCAGAAGATAGAGTGGGTAGTTCACTAATCACAGGGTTAGTGGTGGCTCTCCTCCTTGATTTGTAAAGATATATAAAGTAACATGAAATAGAAACACTCAAGTAAACTACACATACCTGTCATGTGTATGTAAGTACACTTAGTACTACTAAATTACAGAACATTTCACCAGTGAACTTTGTTTTCTTTGTAAACAGTGTAAGGCTGGTGACGTGGATGGTGACCAGTCCTGTGCTCGTCTGTCAGTCTGTCTGTGTGTGTGTCATTATTTATGGTGATGAACCCAGTCTATGGGCCTCAACCTGCCCCAGTTATGGTTAGGGAGTTACCCAGGAGCAGATGGAGGAATCAAAGGCCACATTAAACACAGGCACACAGGACCAGCTTTGCATTATTGACAACTGCCCAGTAAGCATTATTTCATATGGTCTTATCCATAATGTATCAAGTCAGCTAACAATACATTTATAGCAAACACACACACACACACACACACACACACACACACACACACACACACACACACACATACACATTCACGATCGTACAAAAGTTTGGAATGATTTCAATTCAGGCACCAAATATATTATTTACTTTTGAAATAGGGCCCCAAAAAAAGAATGATTAAATAACCAAAATAAATATCCATTTAGTTGATGTCCCCAGTGTTACACAAGAGAATAATATACTGTTGAAAACCATTTTCCCCCCAAATACTCTGATTCTGATTTTGAACTTGTTTTCTAGTCCAGAAAAATATGATTGACCCTAGATCATTATTGAACCACAACGGGGCAATAGGGCTCTAAATATTTTAGCAACCTGTTTTTCTTTGGGCCTTTTGCAGTTTAATCAGATTTATCATAGTTTGCTTAGCTGATATTCTGTATATCCAATTCGAATATAGTTAATAGTTATAGTTAGTTTTAGTTATAGACTAACTTTCTATTTCTTTATTGAAGTTTTACGAAGAGCTTTAAGAATGCATTCAAATGTTGTTTCATATGTGCTGAACAAGACTTGCTCATATTAATAATAGAATGGGAATCCTATATTACAGCGCAGAGTACGACATCATGTAGTTATCATGAGAAGACATACATGTCTTGTGACAGGGCTGGCTCAGGGATGTGACGAGGCGTCAGCTTGGGTTTTTTGGATGAGTGCTTCGGCTGTGTGGTGGGGCTAACAGGCAGGAAGTTGTGTGTGGGTTTTAGAGAGCATGAGTTCGGGAACAGGAGCAAACACATGATAAAGCACAAGGAGCAAAAAAATCAAATGAGATGTGACAGAAAATCTGCCCAAACCACAGAAGAGTCCATTTAAGAGCTGCAGGTTTGACAAGAAAAAGAGTGAAAGGGAGGGTTGTGGCCACATTGAGCTAAATGGGGGTTCTGTGTGTTTCTATGTATGTTTTTTATGTGTGTGTTGGTGGGTGTGATGTTTTGTAAGAAGCTTTTCTCTTACAAAAAAACTCAACTCATAAAACCGAGGAAGAAGAATCTATGGTATAGTGTTTGGGTTTGGGGAATGTACAGAAAATGCTTTCAAGGAAAGTTAGTTTAGGCGTTATGAAAAGATACACTTATTTGCTTCCTGTTAGGCTAGGAAGTCTGGAAGCAGTGGCTGGAGCGGCTAGACTTGCTCGGTTTACGTAAGAAATTCTGTTGCTCTTTCTGCTACAGAGCAAGGCGAGCTAATTCCAGTTCCAGTCTTTGTGCTGTGCTTAACCAGTCGCTGGCTCCAGCTATATTTTTACTGCAGAAATCTAAGAGTGATATCTATATTCTCAACTATCTCCCACCAACATTTTTAAAGCTGACTAGTTAATATTATATTATATTGTGTTTTTTCAGTGGATTTATGTGCCCAACTATTTCTTGGCTGCTACTGTGGCCTAAAGTCTAAAGGAGTGTTAAGACCAATAACAGTATAAAGAATGTACAGAGCATAGGAGCCGTCACCCGTAGGATTCTGAAGCACCATTTTGAAGCTGAAAATATATGGCATTGGCCGTCACCATGTTGGATGTACTGCCTCCTCCGCCTCCTGGCTAATCTAAATATTGGCAAAGACGTGGATCATTGGCTCTAATAAGCCATCTGTAACTGCACTTCCAAAGCAATCAATCAAAGCGGCCATGCTGTTAATTATGTGCAACTTTAAGCCTTAATATCATTTGAATAGGTGAGTTAAAAAAAAAAAATGTCATGAATTTGTCATGAATGGGGAAATTAGCTATATACACCAAAACCATTTTTCACACATCAGCCACATTTTCCAGCCATAGAGATTGCTGCTAAGTAAATTTTCACTTTGCCTCATTTATACGAATTTGGATGTTGAACCTTTTGTACCATTTGTGTACAGACTCCAGGAAATCCCTCCAGGAAAAAACTCAGCTTGATGATTTTCCTCCTAAGTCATGGCTAAGCTAACTATCTCCTTTCTGTACTTTCATATAACAGACAGATGTGAAAATAGTACTGAGGATCTCATCTAACTCTCAAGAGAAGTGTATATCCAAAGATGTTAAACTATTCCTTTAAAGGTTACAGATGACAATAGTTGTGATAAGATTGGAAGAGTGAGGAGCAGCCTAGAAGGAAACAACACTGTCACTATCTCAACACCGAGGCTGAATTTTCTTGTCGAATCAAAGAAAGGGCTGAGGGCCTGCAGTGCCACAAATGAAAAAACTGGGGAAAAACAAAGACCTTGCTCTTTCAAAGATAAATATTCTGACTTGGTTGGGTGCTGCCACTGGTGGATAAACAGTTTTAAGTTCAGAAGAAGATGAAGTGCAGCCACTGCAAAGTATGTGAATTAGTATGCACCGCAGTCACTCTAGATAAATCAGATGGAATACCTTTAGCATAAACTCAAACAAAAAAATCCTGAAAGACATCCAATGCGCAAAATGTTTGAAGAGCGTTCAACTTTCTCTTACTCGCTCTGTGTTGACCTCCAAAACAAAAAGACTTTTCTTTTTCTTTTTTCTCCTTTCTTTCACACTCACCACGTCAATGATTTGTAGCAGTGTGAGGCCGAGCTCCACCACGATGGGCGCTGAGTCGTTTTGGACAGGCCTTTCCAGGCGATTGTAGTTTACCATCAGGTCATGGTACAGCTTCCTTTGGTACGTGCCGCCATGACAACCTGGGACAGGGACAAGATGGAGGATGAAAATGAGAAATTAATAAAGGGAAGGACAGGGGAAGAGGAAAAGCAACGACGTGAGATGAGGAGGATGAAAGAGAGAAAGAAGGTGAAAGTTGTTTGTAGAGTAAGTAGAGGAATTTTACATATTTACCAAAGACTCAATCCCGTACTTTAATAAAAACATGCTCAAAATAATCTCCCAGACATATTACATTAATTCCTGTAATCTAATCAACACTATTATTGCAACTATTTCCAACATCGTTCACACGGCACCAAATCCCTTAAGAAATCCTGATTAAGTCACAATGTGCTGAATGTAATGAGCACATTATTAACTCTGTGAACTTTAATTGTGTTGACTGTGCTTTCCTTTTTGTCTCTCCTGGATTCATTAGGCCCTTCAGTTTACACTGAACAACGAGGCATCCATCTTTATCAGGAGTGAATCGCAGTCCCTGATGCAACCCAGAAGGTCATGAAGGTAGGCACTTGTAGTAGTAATAATGACGGGAGCAGAGGAGAAAGTCAGGTAACATTATTATGAGTGACAGATTCCACATAGGGAGGAGGTCAGGGTAGATAGATTGGGTTTGTCATCAGATTTTAACAGGAGGATATGCAATTTAAAAAACATCATTTTTTTCATTTTTTAAGTTGTTCTATGACTATAAAATGAGTAAACTGGGAGTAAATTCCTTCCAACTTAAAGCCATGTTATGTGTTAACCTCTTAAGCCCCAGCCTCTGTTCAAAAATGACATACCCAAAATGACTAGAGTATATTTACACAGCTACAAGGTCTGTTTAAATAATGTTGGTGTCATAATAAAGGGAGCACTTCAGTTGTTTAAGTATCAGTATGTATGTCATTGACTCAGAGTAAATTAAGTTAGCACACAGCATAAATGAAAGTTTCCACCCAATAAAAATTCACACTTTCATAATGAAATGTGGTGAGTGGGTTGACTTTATGACTCTATACAGATTTTGATATTTGATCATTCATTTGCTTGGTGTCGTAGTTGTGTTTGGTGTGTGTAAATCCCCCAATTGGGTAGGTTAAATATCAAAACTTCCCGTTTTGGTGCCCCCACTAAAACACACTGTAACTGTCAGCATTGTTAACCCGGTCACAATGAGCTACAAGGAAAACATATACTGCACCTTCAAGAGGATTGTTTTCTACAACCAAAATTGAAGGCCAGCAGAATAATTTAATAAAATAAAAGATTACATAATCACATAAAAATTCACTCATTCATTCAAACACAGTGGCTTTAACCAGTGTAACATTCACAAAACTCAGACCCAGACTCCCTCATCCTTCAGTGTCTCACCTCAGCCATAACTAAAATGGTCTCAGCCTGCATTTCCCAAAGGAGCCTTGTCCAAATTAGATGTTGTCTCAACATATTCCAGCAATTACCAAGTGACAGCCAAGACGTGAGTGCACCCACAATGACTGAGTGGATGACTAATTAGCTAATGAGAAAAAAAATAAACAAAGACAGCTTGCTATGTGTTTGTATGTGAGGATGTTGCTGAGTGTCAGTTGGGGCACCCCTAAATCTTGGCGTGACAGGGAATCTGCATAATAGGTGAGAGTGGCAGCCAGCAAAAGTGTTGAGAGTCGATGGAGTGAAGTGAGCCGAGCAAATACAAGCTTAAGCCGAACCATAATGAGCCCCAACACAGAGCCACTGTAAAAAATAAACACATGGTGTGATATACTGCAGTGAATCTATAATAGTACATTTATTTAAGTCAATCCCCATGTTGTACTTGAGTGTTTCCTTTCTTTGCTACAAGTACCGGATCTGTTTTATGCAATCGGACTCCTTGTTCTTCAAGTAACACCTGTCTGTATTCCCCTCCCGTGAGACAGAAGATGGTACAGTCAAGTTTGTACCATTTATTTTCTGTAGTTCAAGCAGAGAAACACACACTACCAGTACTTCATATGCCAGCAGGGCAGGGCAGGGCAGGTTTATATGTATTTCAACAACGAGTGCTTTACATAAGGCATTAAGAGAAGATATAAAAGAAACACAACGTAATATGAAAAGATACACATGAATAGGATTTTAAAGAGATAAAAATAAGCTAAAACAGACAGATTAAAAGGTTGAGTAAAACAAACAGTGCAGCTGCAGTGCAGGAAGTAAAATGTGAATAAATAGCCCCAAGTTTAAAAATGCAGCGGCAAACAGAAAACTTTTACTGATGAGGCAAGCTCTTGGTGACCTTACTGGCCTTGTCAGTCTCTTCCACCGGGGCAGGAGAAAGAGAGAGCTGTTTCCTCTTTTTGTCGATATTTTTTTTCTACCTTATCAGCAAGGTTGGCGTTACAGAATGTGCTTGGTTGAGGTGGAGGCAGACGACAGTGGTTTGGGGGGGCGGGGGCAGGGTGGTAGACTAGCACTTCCATTTTATCAGTGAATCCCAAAAGGGAAGAGAAACACATCTTATAAAACCTTCTTGCACTGGGATGCTAACTGGTACAGTAGACAGCAGCATACACGGGATGTCCTCAGGCTGTGTGTGTGTGTGTGGTTGGGATGTGTGTCTGTGTGTGTCTGTGTTATTAGACTGGGCTTTAGTCTGAATCGGGGCAGCTTCCAGAAAGCTGCATGTTTATCCCTACGGTGTCCCATATGTGTTGCTCCGTGTTAGTAGTTCAGTTGTTATGTAATATCTCTCTTACTCACTGCTCAGTTCATCGCCTACTTTTTAATATGTGCTTACTGTTTGTATTTACATAGGCGTGTCTTGGTTATACTAGTGCATTGCTTTACATGTTTAAATGCCCTTTTTTCTGATGAAAACATTCAACAATCACTGCTTTCAGATATTGGCAAAATATAATTTTAAACAAATCGAATTTAATGTGTAGTTTTAAAGTCGTGGTCAGTACACCCACCATGACACATCACTGTTGGGTGTGGTTACAGGTGCAACAGAGCACACTTCAGAGGTGAAACAAAAACATACAGATTAATGTGACTAGTTTTCCACAGGTTTGGTAGGTTTTTACATTAAACGTAAAACATTAAAGTATTATTAAAAACAATATAGGTGTTATGGATCAATAAACACTTCTTTTTGTTTTGCAAGGTCAGGCTGTGTAATGTGGTGGTGCCTCTAATATAAAAACAATAACTGGATTAAAATAAAATGACATTGATCCAGTAGCCAACCTTACACCTGTGAAAATATGTCTCGCAGTCATAGATAAATCGGTCTCGCCAGACCGATTTATCAAAGGTGTTGAAAGAGGAACAAATTTCAGGCTCATTTTTAAATGATTTATGTAAAATTAAACTTACTACATTATTTTATATTATTCTTATATTTCTGGCACAAACAGAGTTGGCTTTTCCTGCACAAGGCTTCCAACAGAAATGGATTAAGTTTGTCGTTTGTCTTTTGTTTTCTTTCTGTTCTCACCATTTTTTGATACAATCATTGACAGATAAGAAAAATGAAAGTCAATCAAGCCTCTCTTATATTATTAACGCTTTGTATTACCTTGTTATTGAAGGTGTAAACCTGCCTCTCCTCACTTATTCTTATTCTTTTACATGATAGCATATGAATAAACAAATGGGTGGAGGGACAGACAGATGATTCAATGATTCACTGATATGAATGAAGAGAAGCTGAACCTCAAAGTCTGTGTTCACACGAAAAAGTGCTGTTTCAAGAGTGTTGTAAGGGATAAGAGCAGATAGCTCATCTCTTGTTCAGCATCAGTTTGCTGCCACAGTACTGTACTGTTGGCTGACAGTGTGACCTGTCACGTTAAAGGAGGTCACAAGGGTTTTAAGAAAGACAGGATTACTGTCTTATTATATTCTATAGCCCTGAAGGCAACTAATGCAGTGTGGGGAATGTAAACAGAAAAAATTCACACTTTCTTCACTCTACTTCTCCTGCTTCCACACCACATGGGAGATGTGGTGTGAAAGCAGAGTCATTGCAGTTGCAAGAGTGTGTGCAGCTACTGCTCATGGATCAATTAATAAAGGATCAATCAATAAACACAATTCTCCTCTTCTATGTACTCACACTTTATGGATTTTGTTTATTTTTTGTTCTTTTTTACATTATAGATTAACACTGAAGACAAACTGTTGGTATTCTCTCAATCAGCTTCATGAAGTAGTCATTTCGAATGGTTTTCCAACAGTCTTGAAGGATCAGGTGTTTGCAAAAGCCAGGTCATCTGATGCAGCACTTTGCCTCCGTTGCCCTTTGCCTCCTTTGCCCTTTGTCTCCTTACTCAAATAGCCCTCACATAGCCTGGATGTGTGTTTTTGGTCAATGTCATGTTGAAAATCAAACGAATGTCCCATTAAATACAATCCAGGTGGGATAGCGTGCTGCTGAAGAATGCAATGGTAGCCATGCTTGTCTTGAATTTGAATTCACCAACAGTGTCACCATCAAAGCAACCCCGCACCATCATACATCCTCCTCCATGCTTCATGGTGGGAACCACACATGCAGACAATCTCAAACTTGGACTCATCAGACCAAGAAAAGATTTCCACTGGTCAATCCTTGTGTTTCTTGGCAAAGCAGTTCTCTTCTTTTTCTTTTTACTTCTTCTTTCCTGGTGCCAGTTACATCATAGTGTTCGCTAACTGTTTTTCTGACTGCACTTGAAGACACATTCAGAGTTCTTAAAAAGACTGACAGACCTTCATGTCTTAAAATAATGATGGACTGTTGTTTACTTAGTTGAGGGGTTCTTGCTATTGTAGGGATTATGACTGTAGTCAAATAGGGCTTTTTACTGTATGCTATCAGTACCTCTGCACAAGACAACTGATAGTCTCAAACACATTATGAAGGCAAGAAATTCCACTAATTAACTTTTGGCAAGCAAACCTATTAATTCCAACTTGGTAATTAACTCTGTAATAATACTGTATTCATTTATTCATTTTAAATAGCCCTTTATCTGTTTTCTACCTCTGAGTGTAGACTTCCCCCTTGGGGATCTATGAACACATTTTATCTTTCTTGTTAACATTAAGAAGAATCCTAAAAAGGCTGTTGTTGCCAAGGGCAGCTGTGTAAGCAGGGCTATGATGGAGGTCAGCATAATACTCACCATTATAAAAACATGGGCAATGATCATTTTAATAGATACAGTTAATGCTGTTTTGCAAATGGTTTAAAGAGGTTGTCACACAAATGTCTCCTGCACCTGCAGTACACAACAGACCAAAGGTAACACTGTGTCACTAGGTGTCACAGAATTTGCTTGAATTTCAAATACAGCCATTATAACATTATTTTTGTTGTTAATTAAGTTCAGATAACAGTGAAAAATGTCCTTCATGGGGTGCCTGAGAGCGCAAAGTGTTTTTTACTAAATGTATTGTTTTAGCCATCCAACACAAAAACCCATGGATATTTTATTTACGAAAATATATGACAAACAGCAATATTAAGATAAAGGATGTATCCATAAAGGATATAGCATTTTTGCTTGAACAATCACTGAAATTGTTCATTTTCTGTTGATCTATTAGTTGATTAATCAACTAATTATTGCAGCACAAATGAAATGCAACACAGAAATAAGTTGCATTTTTCAGCCTGTGTGTGCCTGTGTGTGAGTTTTTTAGTGTTGAATATCTGCTTGTAGGGTGAAAGAATGTGATTGTAGCAGAAGAGGTGAGATACTGTCCTGCAAATTTTCAGTCTGTCTCCCATTCACTCCAATTGAAACATGTATAATGGATGAATTCTAGCATGCATTTGCACTTAAGATGCAATCTTCTGGCCAGCTCTGACAGACTTGCAGGTAAGAGTTCACCCTTGCTCAACTTTGCCCTGCTTATTTACCCAGTTGTCTGACAAAAATGTTGATGCGCAGTGTTTGGAAATTAAGTTATTCATATGGTGATGTATTTTGTACATCATTGCACTTGTTGGCTACTGGCTGCAGCATCACTCTCATAGACTGTTTACAGAATGTGACTGCCCTGCTCAATATTTATTCAATACTCACACAGGATACAGAGTCGAACCATGACACATGTCTTTTTTTCAGGAGACATGTTCAGTTGACAGAAGTCATATGTGACACTACCTACAGTATAGATTCTACCTGGACAACTATCCATGTCCAAACACTTAAAGATCTCATTTGACTTCACTTTACACATTTTAGGACATTTCAAGCTCTACGATCAGTCTTATCATCTATGTTTCTCCTGCAAAATGCCTCGTCCTTTTAATGTTCTTCTTGCCCGCAGGGCTTCCTGCCCCAGCCTCCCATGTTTTTCAATTTTTAGCAATAAACTCACCACTCACTGTTTTGCTACATGATCCACAACCTCAATAGATACACTGAACATACAGAGCCCTAACGTAGCCTGAAGGCATCTATCAATTTCAAATGGCTGCTATATATCTCTCTTATTGCATTAGTGACCTCTCATATTTCCATTTCAGAGCCCACTGGGGGCCGCATTCAATCCTCAATCATTAAAGCTCAGTTATATTGTACAGAAATAAAAGTGTTTCATTTATTACTGGAAGGATGCAGCACTAGACACACAGGCAATTCACTTTATGAGCTATTCACCCTTGAAAGTACTCGCCTTCAAAATCATTTTTACAGACTCTGTGTCCATAGTGTACTTATTTTTCCTGTCACAGTTAATGACACTCACAGATGTAACAAATCATTGAGACAAAACCTGCCACAGGTTTCACATGAAGTCTTCCAAGATATAAATCCAAATCAAACCTACCCTTTTTGCTTGGTGGATCTATTTCACTGGCTGCAGTTTGGGAATAATCATACAATTTAATCAGAGCAATCTTAAAGCATGTCCTTAAAGAGGTCCTGCAGTAATTTCGTATGTTATTTCCACAATCGTGATGGATTTGGGAAAAAGAGAGGATACAATTAATATGTAGAGGGCAAGAACTCTAATATCTATTCTATCTATTCTTTAAGTCCAAGAGACATCAAATCATCAGGGTTTTCCCTGACTTGATACAACTGTTTTCACAGGCTAAGTGGCTGCTCTTGGTTGGAGGGGTTGAAATTGGAGGGGTGCTACTTTAATAAAAAAAAAAAGTTCCATAAAAATAAAAAAAAGTAAAGTAAAACAGAAGCATGTTAACAGAAACACCACCTCTTTCTTCCTCTACTCAGCTATGTGATGTAATATATCTGGATCTATATTTTATCTTCACATACTGCAGCCAACTTTGAAAAACACAGCACATGAACTATACCAGAACAAACACACACCTAAAGTCATAAAATATAACACGGCACACTCGTAGCTTCTCTGCAGGTTAAGTTTAGGAAAATGTTCACGCACAGCAGAGAGAAGCAGTAGGAAACTAAAATTTTACACCCCAAGTAACATCCTAATCTGGGCTTTTCCCCTCTTAGTGTGCCCCATATCGGAGCTTTCAAGAGCCAGAAGGCAACCCCTAACAGCTTACTGCTTGCAGTAATATTGACTTCACAATAAGAGAAAGGACAATGCCAGAGTCTTTAATGTCCTTAAGGGGCAGTTTGGTTTAGAGACAGTAGTCAAAATCAACAACAATAAATATACGGAATACATAAAACACACAATGGGCCATTGTCACTATTTGAGTGAATGCAATGAAGATGAAGAAGAACCTGCTGTTAAGAAATTACAACTTGTTTCAAAAGCCAACAGCTGATGGGATAAAGCACCAAACTCCTGAGACAGTATTCATTTTACACAGGTTGCAATCTGCACATTTTGCACTTTTACAGCTTTACATATTGTTGTTATAGCTACTGGATATCTACATGATTACATTTTCCTATGACGGATGTTCCTATCATTTTTTCACATTCATGTTACTGGTGCAAATAATGTATTCTTCACTTTATCATATTAGATGTGTTATTATATTGCTCATCTCAAGTGATTCTCCTTTCAAAGTATACATAGCTATAGAAAAGTACTAGAAAGCACCTTTAATGATCTTCTCTGCAATCGGACAAAGGAATTTACTAGATACATTTCGACTCAAGAACATGACAACGCTCCCAAGGACTATCCCAGCACAGAGACAGATTAAATATTGATTAGCCTCAGGCACTCTGAACATTGAGGAGGGTTGGATATGTTTAAAACTGAATCACATTAAAGCAGCTGGTTCGCAGATATCTGTAAAGGATCAATACAAATCAAGATTCTGAGAAGCAAAGAAGACAGAACAGAATCTGGCCAAGTAAACTTATTTTCCTCAAGAATATCAAACAAGGTCATTTACTTAGCCTGGGCGAATATGTTTCCAGGAGCATTTTCTTTGGCCCAAGAGTAAACACAAACATGATTCTGAAATGCAGAGTCGTATGCATTATGCAAGATCTCCTGGTCACATAGTTGCTTCACATCTACAAGAATTATCCATTTATGCAGCATTTTTTGTTTTCAGAAAGTTTCCTTAAACCCACTTTGTTTTTTAGCCATGTGTGAGCAGTCCCACCAGCTGTAAACATACAGTAGCACACATTATTATGTAATAATGTTATGTTGTCAAATCTGTTATTAAATACACATATCAAGCTGACACAGAGCAGGATTATCATTCATTTGGCCAACTAATGAATTCAAGTCCAATATGCACATTTCTTTTAGATCTGTTTTGTTCTCCACCAACTCCTGACAGAAATATTTGGCTCTTTAGTTAGTTGCTACCTTTTCTACTATGTTCACCAGCTAGATGCTAACTATGTCTATGTCCCATTAGGTGCTATAGACTATAAACTAGCCAGTAGACTGTCCAATAAACAAAACACTGAGCTGAAAGTTGCTAAAACACTCAGTAAAGCCAAAGGGAACTGCAAAGTGGGGCAATAATAATTTGTAAGTTTACCACTTTGATAAACCCTTACACTCTGCATAGTCATATTTCTTCATTAAAATAATATTAATTAGTGCATGCTGAGTCCATTAATGTCATGCAAAAATATTATAATACATTCCAGCTTTAATTTCATTTACATTCATTTATATTTAGTGATTTAGAATGCTGTCTTTTGAGCTGATATTTTCACCAAGGTTAATTCCTAATTAACTGCAGTAGCAAAAATTATATTTGCTGAAATGTAAGCACCGGCTGGCAACAATCAATCCAAGTGTCTGCAAAGTGAAACACAAAGTGGACACCCATTTTACTGAATTTTTGTAGAATTACACCCACGCTGCAGCAGTGACAACAAGATTGAGTGTGTTAAGCTTTAAGCCCATCTTTACCCCACTTCTGTAGTATAGTCTAGAACTTTCATTAGCAAACACTAAAAACATCAGTGACAAGCCAAGTGCAAATTAATGACAAGACTCTGTCCACACTACATTTGACACACTGTACCCATAGAAACTAAGTGGAAGGTCTGTGTCTGAAACAGAGGGTAGGCATAATAATAAACGCAGCTAATTATGTGAAAATCAGGAAATATGTCAGCCTGTACTTTTGGAAGAGTTTAAGACCTCCTTGTAAATTTTGTCCTAGAAATTGTTAGGTGAGTGTGTAGTGGAGACACCATATGACTCCTGAAAAAGAAATACTTTCACTCCACTGAGCGATAAAAGATGAAGAAAACTATATGGAAGATGTTGTGATGTATGGTGATCAGGACTTCAATTCGATGTCCATGAAAATGCTCTTAAATTTGTTTAGCAGTTGGGAATCACCATGTTGTCATGTAAGAACAACTAGGCTCAACCTACTGCTGTAGCCATATGCAGAGAACTTGCTTTTGTAATCACAATATGGTCTTTAACATATAGTATCCGTTCTGTTGGGAGAATATGCAAGGACCCTCCCTACACTTACCTTCATCTGTGCACAAGCAGTTGCAGAAACAGGGATAGGGAAGCGTGTCAGCCCTGCTTTATCATAAACAATAACTGTGCTCATGTTATTCAATTTCTGAGACTGGCATCATCATCTTTTTCTCTCTCTCTTATCAGTCAGACAAATGTACAGAAAAGGTAGCTTTAATCAATAAAACATGATTGTAAAACATTTTTAGAATGTACACCAGAACATCCAAACACATTAGGAGAGATTTAACCTCCTACTCTTGTAGCTCTGGTCCACTGGAGTCACGCATCTAACAATCCTTTAGCTCCAGATTACACTGAAGGGATGAGCGGCCCCAATGTGGCTTTGTGCACCATGGACGGGACGCCCTTCTTGCTCTGGTCCAGATGTTGTCAGACTAAAGAATCACTCGCATACTAACACAGTAACACTGACCTACGCGCTGAAAGCTTGCAAATGTATTAAGACAGCAGCAATTTCTTAAACTGTGGTGACCTTAAGAGATTCAGTAGCCTTTACACCTAACACAAATATAAACTGCCGCATATGTAAAGGTCGCTTTAATTTTTAATTAAAAATATCTTTCTGATAAAAAAACATTTCTAATAAAATATTCTATTGCACCAAAAACTTAAGCACGCCTTTGACAGTTTTTGATACAGATGTTCTCGTCACGCCAGATGTGCAGTTAACAGCAAACTAAGCCGAAATGTGTCTTAACTGCAGCTGTCATCTCTCTGACAAATATTCATGTAAATGAAGCCCAAATGACATGAATACAAAATAAAACATGCCTACGGGTATATACGGGTGCCTCCTTTAGCACACAGAAAACAGACCGAAGGCTCCATCAGTGACCCACCTTGACAGCACAATGTCGCCAACAGGTAAACTCCAATCAATACAGATCCAGGACACTTCCGAGGCTCCATGGCAGCGGTGGAGCAGAACTTCCTCAAGAGCCCGCTGGGGATGTCAAACTTCGAGGGAGTGCAGCCTTGTTAGACTGCTGGATCTGCTCTCTCTCTCTCTCTCTCTCTCTCTCTCTCTCTCTCTCTCTGTCCGCCTGTCTCTCGCTCTCTCTCCTTGTCGCTTGGGAGGACACCTCTGTCTGTCTCCTCGTGTTTGAGCCGACTGTCGCCTTAAAAGTCACTCTGAGTCCCGCTCCCTCTCCCTCATCTCTGCGCTTAGCTGTGTTTCTCTATCAAACATCCCCAATGTGTCCCCATGCGTCTTTCCTGTCTCTCCTCACTGTGCGGTGATGATGACAGCCACCTGTCCGCCGCCTCCTTCTGCGCAATGCCCTCAACTTCGTCAAGGTTTGTCTCCTCCGGTCATTTCGGGCTCATCCTCATCTACTATATGGTTCATTATGATGACTAAGGACAGATGAACACGCACGATCTAAACGCGCGCACAGAGATCCCGCCCCCAGACTCTGGAAAACTTTTAGTCTGAGGTATTTTTCTTTTTTTTCTTTTTTAGAGCAGTGAACATAATCTCCCTTCCTACCTAAAACCTGGGTGCAGTGATCATCCATCACAGCCTCATCCCTGTCCTCTTTTCCTCCTACAGGTGGGAAAGAGCAACTGAGCAACAATAAAGAATTTCCTTTTAAAAAGTCCACAAATTCAGTTCACGTAGGAGCATAATAAGGGAATCATCTCTTCATTTTTCATTGTGGAACTTTTTTATTTAAATATTCTCTTCATGCATCTCCTCCTCCTCTTCACTCCCTTCTTCTTCTCTTTCAGTAACCTCTTTTACAAGTAGTGTCAGCCACCTTCTCTCGTTATCCTGCTTTTCTTCATGGCTGTGTTCCTCTGCTATCTTTTCATTGTCTTTTTGCTTAATCCTCCCATATTGTTTCTCTTATCTTTACCCTCTCACTGCCACAGGCATCACCTGTGGCTTCCTCAACTCTCCCCTTGAGTTAATAACTATACTGGGGGGTTGGTGCAGGAGCCATCGATTGCTTTGAACTCGAGACTACTAATTTGGCAGCAAACATACAATGATTAACCATGTGGGACAAGAGTATTTAAAAGCAGTAAGGACAATTAGGAAGGGGAGGTAGGTTCAGATAAAATTTCAGCCTGTGGCAACAAAACCTCTGATTAATGGGCACTGATGTGAATAAACTTTGTTACCCTCTTAAATCATTGGCTTAGCCTTGAAAACGTCACCCTGCACCCAATTTACGTCCACCTTGGAAATCTACACTTGTGATTGAATCTAATTTCACTAATACAAATATCAGCTTTCACACGGTACATTTTGTATACAGTATTGTTGTTTGGAGTAGTAAGCATTTCTACACAGCAGCAGCAGTGCAGATGAAGTATGGAGTTCATCATTTTATGTCAGCGTGCACAACCGAATGCATCTTTAATCACTGTGGCAGACATACAGTGTGGTGAGTTTTCGTGCAGGTAGCCAGTTGTTAAAACATATTGCATGACATAATTACCTTTAATGAGACAGCCTGAGCGTCAGTGTGGTGCTGCCAGCGGGAAGGAAAACATCTTCAGGGCAGACAGGCAGCACACCATACACTGCTATGACAAGAGATGGAGTATTATTGTGTGTATGTGTGTGTGTGCAGGTGTGTGTGTGAGTCAGTGTGGGGCCTCATTAGCTCGTATGGAGATGCTTCAAGTTGTTGGTTGGTGTGATTCACTGATGACCTGTTTCCCGATCTGTTTGCTTACTCGTGTACACCACCCCATTTTCTTTACATCATCTTCGTGATGTTATTAGTCACCCATTTATTGACGCTCACTTCCTCACGTTTTCTCCTTTCTTTGTCACTTGACACATCTGCCATACCCCCACATTTCATCTTGATCCTCCCTCTCTCCTCTTCCTCAGCCTCTCATCTCTCCTCTCCCACTCTGTTTCCTTTCTTCCACTTCTCTGTTCTGTACTCTTGCGGTTCTGCCTGTGAGCATCAGATGCAGTGATGTCCTCAGACCATTACGAGAGCGCCTGCAGCGCTTCTCTAGCTCTCACTATCTATCACTCTCGCTCTCGCGTTCACTTCAGCCTCAGTGTGTCTGGCTTCAGTCTGGACACAGTGTTGTACATGTATGTAGACTGTCATCAGCTCACATTAAATGAAATGTCCTTTTGGCTGAGCCTGCAGGGATTGGAGGTTGGTACTGTGTGTGTGTGTATTTGTAAGCTTCTGTGTGTTTTTACGTGTGTGCACCTGTTTATTTACAGTGCAGTCCTGTATTATATATGTGTGCTATCTCTTCCTGCCCAACTCAAGGAGACAACCCCCCCCTTACCACACAAAACACATTAACATACAGTATAGTATAGTAGCCCCGAGCCTGCTCCATAAATATCATAAACATATAAACCACATCACAGGCATGATCATCAGGCGTAGGGTTCCACATGTGATTTAATCTGAGACATATGCCATTGCACATGTTTCAGCATACTTCACTACATTAAATCATACAGTACAGTACATGTACAGGAAGAGAAATGACTTTACTGCTACTGCCTAAGAAAAATTTAAAAACAAACAAACATGAAAACAATCTAACAAGGCTGTGAAGAATAATGATGAACCTGTGCAGAATTATCTGAATCTACTGCTCCTCTCAGCTTTAATGAGCTTTATAATGAATTTCAGCTCATTGTGTAACTGTCTGGACGGCTGCTTTGCTACTGTTTTGGTTCACATTCACCACTCTCATACTGTAGGTTTTCAGCAGGCAACTGAAAAACATCTCTAAAAACCCACTGTACACTATAGTACACAAAAGTCAAACATTTAGCAGCTACACGACCAAGTCCAAGTGGCCAAAACGATCCGTTTTTGCATGTTTAAAGGAGCAGTGTGCAGGATTTAGTGGCATCTAGCATCTAGTATCATTGGCTGTGAAACTCTCAAAAAGAACTAAACTTCCGATCTAGAGCCAGTGTTTTGTTTGTCCATTCTGGGCTTCTGTAGAAACACACTGTACTTGTCTGTGGGCTTTAGGAAGCATATAAAGATAACTTTACATGAGCTAACTTCATTGCCAGTAATAAGCTCAAAGATGCTGAAACACTCTGTAAAGCTCAGGGCAACTACAGAGTTGGGTGATAATTGATTCGTCTTTATGACACTTTTGACTTTACTCATAGTCACATTTTTCTGTTTTTAATGTGACTGTTACCATGTGTTCCATAGATGAAATTATTTGAACAGGAGTCATTGCAGCCTTTTCTTAAAATTCATAACCATTACCAGTCACTGTGTAACAGTGTACCTCGCATTGTAGCACCAGAAACCTTCTTTGGCTTCTCTTTACATTTCTTCACTTTCATTTTCTTGTCTAAGTCAGCAAAGAAAAAAAAACACATTGTCTGCTCTAATGACAGAAGACACAAAAGTGAAAGGTCATGTGTAAATCGTGCAGTGTTTTCTTTGAAAGGTAGGATCACACCTTTAGACGGGGAAGCTGAGGTGAGCAACGCAGCATGTTTTGCAGCACCTACAATGACCTTTTCACATTGTTATACCGCTTACTGGCAGTCTGAGTCATGTAGTCATGGCTCATAGTGACATGGCTCATACCACCAGTCCACACAGTTTATATTTGTGATGTTATGAGGACTAACACAGGTGTGATACAGTCATCTTATTGCCTTAGTACCTGGCAGTTCAATCAGTAATTGGTTTCATGATCATCTCTCTCTCAGAGCTGCTTACAGCAACAGAGCCAGGGCTCGACCCAGTAATTTCCCCCATGATGGAATTGCTTCATTAAGAATGTATGTAAGACTGAACTTGTGGAAAATGTTGTTTCAGCCTTTTCATCCACGTGACCTTCAATTCACAGCGGTGATAACAGATGTGAAGCGGAAAATTGAGTCTTTCTATATACCAAGGAATTCCCCAGAGTGCTCCTGTGATCACCTTTTCAATCTTGTCTTGTTTATTGCTTCTGGAGCTGTACATTAGTGTCCACGGAAAACAAAGCATGCGCTTCTCGAGTCAATACTAAACAAAGGCAAATCTGTACACTGTCTGGATGTTGTTCAGCATGAGCTTCTATTGTGGATTTTAAGCATCTCTGTCAAGCAATGCCATGATTTTATGACACGTACTATTGTACTGACCTTTAAATGTAGGTCAGGCTAGATTCAGAGAGTTGAGGTTAGTAAAGATTATTCACTCAGATGGCTCAAATTGCCCTATAGCATGAGGCAAATACTACAGCTCAGTGGAAATCTCTGTGAATACAGAAATAGTGTATAGAGACTCCATACAGAGTAAAACTGGCTCATGCCTACAAATATATGTCAGCAGTTTAGCATATTACATCTGATACACGCTTCTTGGTTTTATTATAAGCTGCACCAGCGGCATGGCTCCGGGAATGGCATTGCTGTTCTGTCTGTCAGTCTGTTGGCTAGTCCACCACTCTGGTCTAGACTACAGTGTTTCCTCAACTAGTGGATGGATTGCCAGGAAAGTTTGGTCATGCTCGCCAAAGAATAAATCAGACGTTTCCAATAGCACCATCAGCAAGAAAAGATTGAAATTTGCATTGCAGCTGGAGTTGCACTTTTGGTTTTGTTAGCAAATTTTGCTAACACTAAGATAGTGAATGTGGTAAACATACTAGTTAAACATTAACATGTTTACACTGATTTTAGCATGTACATTAAATATGCCTTGCCTTGCAAAGCCTCTTACTCTTACTTACCCCCAACCCCCAATTTAGTAGTATTAAATTATGAATTTCCCAGCCAGACTAAAGAATGTAAGTACATGAAATGTGTTTTTGCTAGAAAGAGGAGTCCCCTTCAAGTTATATTTTGCACGTCTTCCATGTGATCACAGATTTTTTCCCTCAGATAGTCGGAGACAAACTGGGAAATAAATTTAGGTCCAAAGACCTAAAAATGTGTTTATTTATGTGCAATCCTGAGGGGTTCACACCCTGCTCTGTCACTGTCTGTCTTTCTCACACACACACACATGCTGTGACCTTCCTGTGCACTCTAAATCTGAACACACACACCTGTCTGCCTGAGTCAGATCTGTAGCAGTGAATAATAGAAGACTGGGATGAGATCAGACTGTTCAAGTGCCGGGGAAACAGGGAAGAGGTTTTCACTTAAACATGCTACGCACTTCAGAGAAGTCAGAGAACAAACTCATGTCTCCCTAAAAACTAGGCCAATGCACTGAATGCTATGATATCACAGGGGACTGCCACTATTTGCTGGGTGACAAAAGCCTGAAGGCTAGACAAGAAAGTTACATCAGCTAATAACCGTTAGGTTCAGATAGACAAACAGCCAGTTGGGAAAGTCATTGCGGAGGAAATGAATCAGCCACTGTCTCCTCTTATAATTACTGCTGATGATGTGCCCTTTAGCAACGCAGACAACTCCGGGAAGCTTAAGTAGAGCTGATTAGAAGGGGGACGGTACAATATAATGCTAGATGACCTACAATCAACCAAAATTGGGCATAATAAGCTTAATATAGATATTACCTGTTGTATTTAATCTAATTGTACAGGTTTTAGTTATACTGTGCCTTCACCCTTTATCAGAATCAGAATCAGAATCAGAAATACTTTAATAATCCTGTGGTGTAACCTTCTCACATGCAGCCATTCATCAGGGTTGTAAGCTGTTAATGAAGATACATTGTTTGTGCATGAACATAGAACATGGCAACAAAATGTCATAATGCTAAAATACCAATCTGCACCATAGCATACTAATTGGTCGCATGTCACATTTGAAATATTCATTATCACATCATTATTTCTGTGACGTAGGTTTTGAAGCTGCTGTTTTTGTGGCAAAACAAAAGATGTTTGCTGCCATTCAGTGGTGATACTGTGTCATTACAGTCAAAAACACAACCTATTCCGGCCACTCCATATGGTCTACTCGAGTTCATGGATCTTGCATATGGAAACAGGGCTAGATCAATCCTGTAGTGGGCACAAGGTGCAGGAATTAGATGTGGGCTCTTATTGACTGTTCTCCTACTCTGTTTGCATTGTGCGTTCTCTTTTATTTAGTAATTAGCAAGGGGTTTGAGGCTATTTTATCCAGAGTTATGCATCATGCAAGCTCAAATTAGACCACAAAATTAGGCTATAATACAGGTGTTATCTTAAGGTCCCTATCATATCACTTATGTCACATCACACATATCACGACAAATTCAGTCAGTCAAAATAACACAAAATAAATTGTTATGTTGTAAACCTGTAGTCCTCTGCTCAGGGTAGTTGCCCATTTTGGTTGTAAGCATCAAGTAAAAACACTGTAAAACTGATTTTGTACATCAGATTTCATTTAATTATCATCATCATTACAGCATTTACAGCTGGCTGGACCACATGGTGCATGTGACACACAAAACAACTCATTATTCATGAAGGGATGCAACTTGTGCATGTATAATTACAATGTTACAGTTGTACAAACACATATTCAAATCATACACGCTACCATAACCTGCTTGTTACTTTCACACCTTTGCACCCCTGTGCATGCAGAACATTACAGTTTCCAGTACTCATTACAGGCTGGAAACTATACTGTACTGCAGGGAGGTAAAAGTTTTCCACAATAAAAATATACAGTGTAAATGTTTTATTGCGCTTTATCAATAAATCATAGTCGGAGACAAACTGGAAAATAAGAATGCGCTGTTGGAGTATTCTTGAGTTTGTGTGTGTGTGTGTTCATCAAGGTGTGCTGAGGTACATCTGCAGAGCAGGAGTGAAGATTAAGACAGTTCCCAGTATTGACACTGTGAGGAAGGCCCACAGGAAAATTCTGTCCAACACCTGAGCCACAAACTTCCAGTCTTGAACAACCTGGACAGAGCGAGAGAGCGACAGAACAAAAAAGAAAGGTCCACAGGAGAGAATCTGTCAGCCTCGTTTGTCACAGCGAAAACATTCCTCATTCAGGAATACTTTGATCATTTTTATATGCACTCATAGAGCAAATGAGACATACACTGGGAGTGACATTTTAACAATGACAAAATGTAATAAATATACATGCAATCACTTTTATCCCACGCCTCCCCTCATGTCAGCCCACTCCCATACCTCTCGTATGAAGTGCTCCTTTTTGATGTGACGGCTGATGTAGCGAACTGAATTCGTGGCTTTCTCCAGCATGGCCAGCCAGGCTTGGTTCTCATCCTCCTTCCCACCAAGGGGGCCTCTCTGCTGGCCGCTACTGTGTCCAGGAACCCCCCTCCTCCCCACACCTCTGCGGGGCTTCAGCTCCGGGCTGTGCATCTCCATATCTGGAAAGTGGTATCTGAGGATAATGGACACTCGCTGTTTTATGTTTTAACACTTATTTGCTTTCTTGCAGAGAGTTAGATGAGAAGATTATGTTAGCCTCTCATAGCAGCATTGTCATAACAGCCCAGGTGTTTCTCGTCTCCATTCTTTATGCTAAGCTAAACTAATCTTCTCCTCTAACTCTTGGAAAGAAAGTGTAAAGTATTTTTCCCATAATGCTGCACTTTTTCTTACGGTTGGTGCTATTTTACCTGTCAGTGTGCCCCCTCATACACAGCAGTCTGGGCAGTCTCTGAAGGAAGAGGCTCTTTACCCAGGGAGCCATGGGGTGGTAAGTAGCAGAGGAACGGTGGTGGACGTTAATGACAAAGACGGTGACGATGATGGAGAACGTGACAAAGATCATAATGAAGAGCAGGTATTCTCCGATCAGTGGGATCACCTGGAGACAGAGAAAGGGAATCAGCTAAATGCTTGAAATAATTATTTCCACAGGATGTAAGGATGGGGAATTTATGAGGAGAAATTGGTTTATTTTAAACATTAAAAAAAATGCAAAAACTAAGCTTCTTAATATATCTCAAGAAAATTACAATTTTGACCTAAAGATGGCACTAGTTAAGGTGATCTGAAATGGAGACTTTCAATATCTGCAACATAAAAGCGCAGCAATCTAACCAATGGTCAAAATATTTAACTTACAAACAAAACTATAAACTTGATGGTGACACTCCCCTACAATGTTTAAAAAAAAAAAAAATCTAGTTTATCCTATTTCTGAATAAGTGAAGACTGTCTGGTGACATGAGATAAAAAAAGTCAGGGGATCACCAAAGTCATTAAAATATATCCTTTAGGAAATTAGAATAACAGTAGCAAATTTTAAGGCAATCTATATAATAGATATTTTACAGTGAACGACAAATGAGCGCGTTGAAGCTTTGTTAGTCTCTGTTGCATGTTCATTAATTTTTACATTAGATTGTGGGATAATTTGATACTTCTACATAGGGTATGAAACAACATAAGAGGAAATAGAATACACAGTGTATGGAAAAGTCAGTCATCGTCTTTTTGAGTGCTGCTGCTCTGTACAGCTCTATGAAGGACTGAGCTGTGTCTGAAGTCAATAGCTTGGTAATTGAGTTGACATACAGTTTGAGCTGCAGGTAATTGAGGGGATGTGGTTATGATCTGTTTGAATTAGAGCACACTGCAATTAAGATTACAATTAGGATAACTGGACATGGATAAAACTTACTTTGGAGGATGAAGGGATGATTTCTTCTATGACCAGGAGGAACACAGTAAGTGACACCAGCACAGATGTGGAAAGTGACAGTTTCTCTCCTTCGTCTGATGGCAAGTAAAACACCAGCACAGTCAGAAATGAGAGACCAAGGCATGGGATGATGAGGAAGAGGGTGTAGAACAAGGGCAATCTCTTGAGGATGAAGGAGTAGGTGACAAACGGGTACCAGTACACCCCATCCCTCCTACTTCCCTTTACTCCTGTGGCATTGAGGATCTCCCACTCGCCATTATCAAAGAAGTCTTTACGGTCCACATAATGATCCACCAGGACCAGGTCCACCATGTTCCCATCGTAAGTCCACGAGCCAAACTTCATTGAACAGTTCTGTCTGTCGAATGGGAAGAAGGTGACGTCCATGGTGCAGGAGGACTTGTAGCTGGCGGGTGGAGTCCAGGTTATGGTACCATCCCAGCGCACAATGGCTTTGGTCATCAGGGAACCCTCAAAACGACCGTCCGCACTGGGAGAAGATGAAAAAGAAATGATGAGGTGGTAAGGAAAAAGTCATAATGATCAGTCAAGGTAAGATGTGAAATATGCATCAAAGTTATCCGGCACGGCCTCGGAATGATCTGTGCAGAGTGCTGCATCACTCACTTCTCATACAGCACGATGTCAGGGAGCCATATAGTCTCTGAAGGCACTCTGATGGAGGTAATGCCCCCGTAGTCATCAGGGTTCCACTTCAGCTTCACGTCAACCCACTCCTTTAACAACATACATAACAACACATGATGAGTTACCCAATCTGTTAGATTTAGCCAACTGAAACTATGTTGGACACTAGACTTAGGAAAGCTTAAGTAGTCTTCATGTGCGTCTTCTAAATTTCAGCACCACGGACAGCACCAGACTGATTCCTGCAATGCAAGGCTATATGTTTCATATGTTTCTGCATAGTTGTTCCCATTTTGCTTGTGTCTAAGAATTGCTTAAAAGAAGTATTCCCAAATGTAATCTTCTTTAAACTCCAAGATTTATTGTTTATCATGTTAAATCCTTTATTTCCACAGACTAATAGTATTCATTATGTTGCAGTATTTCATTATTATATCTTAATGACAAGGATTTACCCTAAATCGTATTTTTCTTTTGTTTACAAATCCTTATATTTTACCCAGCGATATGTTGTTCTGCACATTATTTTTTATTTTATTTTTTGTAAAATGAATGTTATTTGTATCAAATGTTGTTGCTTTTTTCTCCAGAAGCAATTAACATGTACAATTAACAACAATCTAATACTCACCCATTCGTAATATGTAATTGGGATTATTAAACAGCATTTAATACTAGGAAATGAACTGAAACAACAACAAAGAGTAAATTAAACAAATGCAAATAGTAGGCTAAAACAATCCTTATCTGAATACTACATATTGTTGCAGCTAACCTTGTGAAATTTGCCTTCTTTAGATTGGATAAAGTAGTATAGTGTTCCCCGTGCCATGCAGCGTCATTGGCAGATCTAAAGGCGGCTACAGGTCACTACCTTCTTCAAAGCAATTAGCTAAACTCTGTCCCTCCTTCTTTGTTTATTTGACTGAGTAGACTGATGCAGCTGCCTTGATAAGGCTGAACTCTGTGGTTCATCTCCATGGCAAACCCAAGGTCAAGATTAGCTTTATTTTGTGTCAGACAGACAGATTGACTGGCTCTCTGGAGAAGGTGGTGTGTGCCTTGAACCTGAAGTGACAACACAATGTGTACATTTTATATAGACTACAGTACCACGTTGCAAATATTCATACTCTATCGGTCTGAGAAACAAAAGGTTGCACTCTTGAATAATTCACAGATGTGAAAATAGCAGCTCACGGTTTATTTGTTTAGAGTCAGTATGTAGCACTGTAGTAGGAATAATAGTGTTCATTGTTACCTGCCAAAGCCAGACATTTGTAGTCATCAGTTGGTTCTTTTCATCCTGCAGGAAGACAAGGGAGACATTTTGAGCACTATTTATAAATCTTAGTGGGGATTACTGTGAACAATAAGAAAGGGTAATGAGGGGGTGAGGAGCAAACTATAAGCTGAAGACAATAAGCTGAGTGAAAGAAAGTACTTAAAAAGTTAGAAAAGGAAGATTTCTTTTCCCCAAAGTGGGTTAATTGCTTCTATTGCTTGCCACTAAGACAGAACAGCAGAACATTTTGAGGGTTAAGTACTTTGTTTCTGGCTATGTTTACAGCATTTAATGAACGAGAAAAACACAAGTTACTCCTGGCAGTACTACTATGGATACTGCTGCCATAAGTTCTCGCTTATGGTTAATTAACTGAATGACATTTAATGACAAATCACTGATAAAAATTCATGACAGTGTCACATGACTGCGCCTGCACATGAAGTGTGACCAAAGAGAAAATCTATGGAATAGATTTGGTGGTTTGTCTGCTGTCGAGAGTCACTGAGGCAAACCTGATTGCATACGCCTGTGAATAACAGTAGTGAAGTTAGAACACCACAAGATGGCACTCTTCTGAATGTTATTTCTGCACAGCAGAAGTACAAACATCAAATGCTGACGCAGTCAAAATGTGGCCCTGTGTGGAGAGTGGGAGCAGTTGTAAATAATAAATGTGATCTGGTTCCTCTAAGCCTGATGGCCTCATTGCTTCCTCTGCTGCTATGAAAGACCACTTTGGACCTCTCTTTTAACCTTTCTTCCTCTCTCATCTCTTTACTCTCTCCTGTCTTTGCTCCCTTAGCTCCTTAGCCTCCTCTTTGTTTATCCCAACACTTTTGTTCTCAGCATAGCATCTGCACTATAGGTCTTTCTCTGCACTACTTTTTAAATTATTTCTTCTTAACATTAAATCATCAAATTCTTCTCCAAACTTCCTCCCTCTCCTCTTGCTTCTTTCCTCTACTCTCATGCGTTGTAGTGATGGTGAGTTTCACTTCCTTCTCTTCTTCCCTCTTTCCTTCCTTTCCTCTCTTGTTCCAAAACATTATCTTCCAGTCCTCAGAAGACTATACCGCGATTTTATTAGGCATGTTACGTAAGGCATTTTTAATTTCCTCAGAGAGCTTCCTTAACAGGTCCACACAACTTAAGACTGTGTACTGGGTTGCTCTCCTGGAAGCATTAGAGCCTCTATGTCTGGTTGCTTCGCTCAAGGGTGCTCAAGATGTGATCAACCGCAGAGACAGTTTAAAATACCTTCATTTATCTAATATTAATATAATACATTATGTATAGCAAAGACAGAGCCAGAACTACCAGACTACTACCAGACAGAGGTACTATTCTTGGTATTTTATTTTATTTTTTTCTTATTTATTTAGAATTGTGAGTGTTAGGCTTTACCTAAATCTAGTTTCTATCTGACTTTTCAAGGCCAGCCTGATTTTATTTAATTTCTTTCTTTCTTTTTTTCCTATGATAATATAACAGAACATGCAGAGTAAGCTCACAAGCTGCAGACAAATGAGATGTAGGTGTTCAAATAAAAATCTGCTGACATACATATTTACATGCTTATTTGCTAAGAATTAATGACAAAAATAACCTGTACATTTTTTATTCACTTCCTTCTAACACAATCAAACACAGCACAGGAGGCTCATTTTCTCTAGTAAAATCTGCCTCTCGTGTGCTTGCATACAGTATCTGGGTGTTGTTTCCTCACCACATCAACCAGCTGCGAGATCTTGAGTCCAAAGCGTACAGTGATGGTGTCGTTGGCATGCTGGACAGGCCGCACCCACTTCTGGTAACCCTTGAAAAGGTTCCTCAACAAGGAATCCTCCATCTCAGCCAGCGACACAAAGTCTTCTTGAGCTGGAAGGAGCCAGAGAAGAAAGTTGTGATGAGGAGAAAACAGAGAGGAAGAAATTTGGGAAAGAAAATGGGATAGTGTTAATGAGAATATGAGAATATTGCCATGGATATGATCATAAGTAGCGCTGAAATTGGTAGATAAATGGTAAACAAATGGCAAGAATTAATTCATGTATTCTGTATTGATAAAACGATCAAACAAACGTTCCAGCCACATTTATCAGTCATCTATCATCAGGGAACAGATGTACTTCTCTTTTAATCATTCCAGCTGCCCACACAGTTGTTGTGTAAAGCATACACTTTATGTGTGTAAACCTTAAAGTCTATTTTCTTATATTTTATGTGCATAACTACAGTGATAATGTGCTGCTCCTGCTACTATATGCAGGCTGTATTGATACCTCTGTTACACTGCAATGCCCACACTGACAGTACTAACATGCTCATGTTCAGCAGGTGTCCTCTTTACCGTGTTCACCAACTTAGTTAAGTGTATCAGCATACAAGCTGATGTTTTGCTGCTGTTAAGTTATAAACCAAAGCAGTGGTGGAGGATTAACAACGATTTTACAATTCATCCTGTGGGGAACATGAGTGTCTGCCGAGTTTCAGGGCAACGCATCCAATAGTTGTCAAGACATTTCAGCTAAAACCACAAATGTCAACCTCATGGTGGTGCTAGAGGCAAAGTCGGGGATCACCAAAGACATTAGGATTTGTAGTTTAGGATGCATCGTGTCTTCGTGACAAAGTTTTGTGTCATCCATGAGATGTTTATCTGAAGCATACTGGTGACACTAGTTGAAAGGTCACAAGATCACAAACGTTGTGACATGATGCTGCTAGAATGGCTGTATATGAACAAAGCAAGCAATCTGAGGAGGCTAACTTTGACTCTTGGAAATAGTGGTGAGACCTTTTGTAAGATAAATCATTTCATTCATAAAGTAATCAATAATGAGTTGCAGTCCTAGTTATATGGCTAGTTAACTCGCATGCATGTAAAATTCATGTGCACAGACAGATGCAGAAATAAATGTCACACTCTTGCCAGGCTTACATGTTTAAGAACATACAAGGACACAGTCGTGCATGAACAAAGTGAACTACCTCTCCAGAGTCTCAAAAGCAAGTGAGCAAGTTTTAAGACTCAGACATACACACACACACACACACACACACACACTATCAACCCTGGACTGACAGCTGGTCATGGCCGAGCAAATGCATCTAAGCTCCCAAGGCTGACAAAATGATCATGCTGACATGATCACTTCAGACAGAACAGTCGCCAGGGGAGACAAGCTGAGCTCAGAGCGCTTTGTGCAGCCAGGCACAAGACATAATAGTCCGTTAAAGAGTGACGTTCACGCTGAGCAGGAGACGGTGCAAATGAAGGAACAGTGCTTTTACTTCACCAGCTACCGTTCAAGCTTCACAGCTGAAAGACATCAGGTCTCCTAGGTAGACAATACAGAAAACACACTGATGTAGTGCTGTAGAGCAAATGTGTAATTCAGTTTGGTTCAGTTGAAAATAATCATCAGTCAATGGACAGAGAAACATAAACTAATGGTTTCTTCAGTGCCTTAAAGTTTGCATACTTAGCTATACTGAAAGCCAGTGTGTTCACTAAAAGCTATATGTTGTGTTGAATTGTCCTTAAGCAAGACACTGAATATCTTCACTGTTACTCATTGTAACACAGTCTAAAAGTTGCAGATGACAGCAGTATTTGCTGGACGCTCGCAGCATTATGTGGTATTTGTACTTGAGCTGCACAGCAGAGTCTTGCACAGTAACTCACTGGTTCTATCAACTCTGAGCTCGGAGCGTAAGAGCTGTGTAAGAGGACGGATATTTGGCACTGCCTGTGGCGGTGTTACAACAGAGGCATAGACAGAAGGGAGAGGTTTGAATCAACAGCCTCGTAAACAAGGGGAATGGAACAGAGGAATGGAGAGAGCTGATAAGGGAAGGAGAGAGACAGAGTGACCCAGAGCAATTCCCTTCAGTGTCTGAGAGAGACCGAACGAGGGGGTAGGGTAGAGGTTGGTGAAGAAGGGGAAGTTAACTGGGGCAAGGGGAATGAGAACAGACAGCAAAACAGATAGCAAGGAGGAGAATTTCCAATTAACTTCCCAACACAATGTTCTATACGGCACAAGCTAAGCCCTCTCATCTTTTCATGCGATACTTATTGATTGCAAATTAAATTTTATAAAGCTCTAAACTGCAGGTTGCATGAATTATCCCAGCAGCGACCTCTGTCCACCATGACAGTCAAACAATATTTGGGCGATTATCTCTCTGGATTGACATTGACTATTGATGAAATATTTAATTCAAGCCAAGCCATAGTTTAAATAGTTTTTAGTTTTTATAATAGGAAATCTGGGGGAGCTTACACAGCTCATAGGTCAGGTAGGAGGGTCGCTCTCGCTTACAGCCCCAGGGAGGTCAGAATCGGGTCTGAGTGCAGTACAGTGGCCTGAGAAAAAATGTCACATAGTGTAATAGTGTGGCTCACTGACGTGTTTTCAATGGCTATTAAGCAACAAGGGTGCACTATGGCACAGAGGCATAAGCTACATCAGATTTTAGATACACAAACAATAGCTGTCTGTAGGATTAATTCATTGTTTTGGTTTTTATCCAGAATTTCTTAATCTATAAAAATCAACACCATGTAGTTTTACTAGAAATTGCTCTTAAGATTGGGGTCTTAGGTTTGACGTTATACATGCTGTCACGGTAGAGGAGTGGTGGATCAATAAAGTCAGTGGAATGTCCTCACAAGCACTCTGTGAATCTTTGAGGAAAGAATTGCTTCAGGGTGTGTGGACACAAACGTACACTTATAGCTCCTGTTTCCTGTTGGATGTGTTGGAATCTGAAGTTGAAGTATGCAGTGTGTTCAAACTCAAGACAGATTACCTCCCATTGCATCAGAAGCCCCTGTAAAGCACTCACAGTTTGTAAAGGCTTGAAACGGAGCGTCAGTACACTCAGCTGAATCCATCTACCATCTCTACAGGAAGCAACGCTGTCTCAAGATGCTCATCAACCAAAAACCCAGGAGCCAAAATAGTCAAACACTGCAGGGATGGATTCCTGTACAAGAGCCCACTCCCTCCCTCAGATAGAGACTGACTGACTCTGTGTGTGTGTGTGGTTGATTGAGCAGAGGTGAAGGGGAGAGTATTGATTAGAAGACAGTCTGATGGTTTGGGGGATGGGGTTGGTTCTCTGTATGCATTAGCATACACTTTGTATGTGTGTGTGTGTGTGTGTGTGTGTGTAAGGGAGAGAAACTACTGTTTGCTGAAGATTGATACAGACACAAGGGTGACCCAGCTTTCAAACAAACACCCTGCATCCTTCTCAATCTCAAACACCCCATGGGCGACACAGTGGTATGATCATTCTGACACTGCAGCCATCTGTTAACTGTGAAACCACAGTGGGATGTACCACTGGGAGGGGTGAAAGGATGAGAGAGAAAACAGAGGGGAGTCCATTATTTTTTTCTTTGCACACGAGTGCAAATGAAAGACAGTTTAACTTTGTGTTTTTCTTTTTTTTCCACACAGCTGTCACTTATTTCTAATGAGATGTTTCCACACCAATGGAAAAGGGGAGATTTAAAGAGAGAAAGAAGCGATCCATCTGAGATACAGCGCTGCTCTTGTTTACCCACAATGCAACAGGACAGGTGCCTCCGAGGTAGCCAAGACATTTCACAATGGCTAACCTCATCAGTCACAATGTCCTTGAGGCATGTACTGTACTGTATGTGAACCAACACATGTTAGTTTGCATGTAGTCATTGGGTGCAAAACTACACTGACCATCACACGACCAGAGGTGACCACATGTGTGCAGTATCACATATCACTGATAACTACTTTCCACAAAATGAATAATTCCTATTATTCAGAAAGACATGGTGTGGTTGCATTCTTAAGGTAATTTTTTAAAAGCTGTGAGTGCCACAAAGGAAATTCAATCATCCTTTGGCATGAGTTGGCAAGAGATGAATATCTTGGAAAATTTGGCCACAAGATTTCCATAGAGTGCTACAGGTAAGAAAATGTTTGTTTTGCTTCCAATGGGTGTCATTTCTGTAATTTAACCTCCTTTGCAGGAAGCTCACTATCAGCTTAAAATGATTCCTCATGAGCTTAAAGCTCTATTACGTAATCTTTATATAATAAAATAACAGATTTGAAATCATTTTGATTTAGAAACACTGACCTATAATCAGATGAATAGTGTCTCTTTCGTACATCCCCGTCCTGTATGCCTGTTTCTAAGCTATGTTATTTACCATCTCCTGTGCTTTATGGCACTAAGTCACATTCCATTAACTATTTCAATTTTTGGGGTGAAATTGAATCATATTTTTGGGGGGAAAAAATCTAATTGCCCTCCACCCCAACTCTCTGTAAGTAAACGGTAACATAAACTGTTGTGAGCTACAGCTGCTGTTAGCTAATGTGAGCTTACTTTGTTAGCTGGGCTGCATGGAATGTGAGCAACATGGTGTTTTGGAGCACTATGAGGAGGTTTTCAGGCATGAGGCAGGGGGGGATTGATGCCCGGAAGCAGAGCCAAAACCAGAGCTGGGGAAGTAGGAAATAGGCTCAGCAGTCACTATAGACATAATGGTATAGATGAAGAACCTGAAGAGAACGACAGAGGTGCAGTAGCTAAGAGAAAAAAAGGGAGAAAAGAGAGTAAGAAGATTCCGGATAAGAAATAAAAGACTGAAAGACAAAGACGATGAAAACTGGGGGGTGTTCAATCACAAAAATACCAATTTCTATGTAATGTCACTTGGGACAGAAAATTGGTCTCTGACAGTGGATTAATCATTTTCATCATTAATCATCTTGTCATCACATCTCGCTCCTTCCCTTACACACACACACACACACACACACACACATGCAGCATAAATATACAGCAGGAAAGATTTACAGCATGTGCTGCCAAGAGCCACTCCAAGATTAGAGTGGTGTAAATGCTTTACAGTAAGCTGAATCAACACACACACACACACACACACACACACACACACACACACACACACACACACGCAGACCAAGAATCTGCTTTTCTGTCGTTTGCCACCATCCTGACACAATATTTCATTCTTCACTTTCAATAAAGATCCCCATGAGGCATAATTTACTCACAGCTTTATCATGTAATGGGATTCTTTCTCCATTCATTTCAATGTTATATTGTCCCATATTGCTCTCCTGTAGCTTGTTATACACACATCCTCAGTCACACATCCCCAGGGGGGCGCTGCGCCCCCATTCTTTAATAAATCATCAACGCGCTCCTCTCACCTGACCCCATCATTTTGTCCTGCTGCCTCTCAAACGATTAGAAGTGCAATCACATCTGAATTATACACCATGTCGGCTTCTTTATGAAACTCTTTCCTCTTTACGCAGCACTGTGCAGGACGGGGCGCACTGGCCAATTACTCTAATGTCAGATTAAAGGCACTGTAACGTGCTCTGTTTTGATCGCGCAACAAGATCCCAAATCCTCACCAGGGTTCAAGCGTTTCAGCAGCCTAAATCAATTCAGTCATTGTTGTTTTGGATGGGATCCTGTCTGACAGTTGGACAGCTTCAATAGTTGAAAGACGAATTGTGTTTGCCGTCTCTTACCTTGCATAGTAGCCTTCCCGAGAACCAGGGAGAACCACAACACCGCAACCGCAAACTTCATGCTCTCTCTTGTCATTAACCACACCAACTGGATCTATCCACAAGAGCGCAGATCAAATCATTTCACAGCTCGCACAGTCCTGTCGGATGCATCACTTCATCAGCCGAGTGGGACCCGCCGAGTATCGCTGTGATGACCAGTTTAAATAATGAACGACTGACGCTTGTCGGTGGCTTTGTATAAACACGGACCGCCTTCACGGTGCAGGACAACAGCAGCCTGTGTGCTGGTGTTTTGTTTTTGTTTCAGCGTCCTCTTGTTCTATCTCCTGTTCTGATCATGCAGCCTCTTTTTTTTTTTTCCTTGTGTGTTTGTGTGTGTCCCGGTGCAGAGATGGATGATACCAGAGCGGAGCGGTGCCGGGGCTGAGGGCGGGACGGAGGAGGGCTGGCCCGTCAGAGGATGGAGGGAGGACGCGGACTGAAGAGGACAGATGCGGTCCCCATCCAGAGGGGAATAAATAAAATAGATGCACATGCATGGGTACTGTATCCACACAAATATCTCATAATACAATGATTCAGATGTATGACAATTTTATTTAATATCTTTTTAAATCAGAAAACGTAATTAATTGCATTTTTTTATATAGAAACATGACATGATAATAGTCAGTAACTTAATCTGTTTATATGTTTTGGTGTCAAATATTAGATGCAAAGCTTTATATTTAAATACTGGAGTAGACCCGGGCTGCAGGTGAATGCTGGTGAAATGCAAGTGATGCAAACAAATCAACAATAAATAGAGGACTTGCCAAACTGAGCCAATTCTAGGTCTGTCATTAAAAAGTAACATGGTTAGTAATAGGTTAAAAAGCAGCTGCTCATTCATTAGCCGACAGTCTTGTTCTGATTTAGCATCAGTTATGGGTGTGGCCAGAAGTGGTGAGAAATGTGCTCTGTAGTCACGCCCAACAGTGATGTCACAGTGTATTGAGTACGCTTCTACATCATTGTAGTAAGATTAGATGTTAAATCACTGAAGAACTGGACCAACTGAACACCCCTTATCTCACCCTCCCCTAGCTTGAAAGATAACCTGGTACAGAAAAAAAAATGTAAAAAAGATGCATTTGATTTGTCCCTTTTGGGCTACTGTAGAAACATGGCAGACTTTTTGGAAGAAGACCCGCTCTCTCTGTAGATATAAAAGGCTCATTCTAAGATAACAAAAACACAATGATCTGCATTTTCAGGTGATTATACACTGATGAAAACTATGAATAGCATGCTTAGCCAATAGATTCCCCTAAATTTTACACACTAGACCTTTAAGTTGCACATTTTCTCCAAGTGGAAAAATTAGCCACCTGTTTCACAGATTCATTCGAGTGTGATGTGAAGAAGCCACCTGTTTCACAGATTCATTCGAGTGTGATGTGAAGAACTTGCAAAAAATGTAGGAATTTGAAATTTAAGTCCAGAGGTGAGTCCAGTGTGCAGAAAGCCCTTACTTTTAGGATAGATTAACATGTGTATGTATAGCACATCTCATATCCATATGTACTGTACATAAAAAAAATACT
Organism: Larimichthys crocea; assembly: GCF_000972845.2. NCBI lineage: Eukaryota > Metazoa > Chordata > Actinopteri > Sciaenidae > Larimichthys > Larimichthys crocea. The sequence continues at coordinate 38,763,815 of NC_040020.1, forward strand.
TGTTGCTTTTCATCCTGGTCATAAAGATCCATTCCTAAAAAGATAAGGGAGTCTTTACACAGTCCTTGTTTGATGTCATTCTAAATGTTCAGCTAAAAATTTTCAAAAAAAGTTTTCATCAGTTAGACAAATAAAGGGGGTATCTAGTTTTCTCTGTTTGGGCTCTAACAGACAGTTTGTCCTTGCTAAACCATGGAAGTGACAAACACAGAGAAAAAAATCTGAAGAACTTAATTTTATTCATAAAATCTCAGACTACATGTGCTTATGGTATGAACTTTGGAATACATTTTTGCACAGTACAGGAACTGTGGATTTTGTCTGTGCTGCTCTTATTGAAAAAGGACAAAACCTCCTTCAGTGTACAAAGGCACAATCAGTATTGTTTTCAGACAGACTTGAAAAATCCTTAAAGCCAAAGAAGAAAAATGGTGCTCAAAACTCTTCCGACTAACTCCTTCACATCACGACATCAGTCACGAACATGACTTCATCAAGGCTCCAACTCATGTCACTGCACAAAGGTTCACATTCGGTAAGGACGAAGGATTTTCAGCTGAACCACAGGGCTTACCACTTCACTTTATGAGTAACACTCAGAGATGTCGTGAAGCACTTTGGTTTGATAAATGGCTTAAGATCATCTTTCAGGAAGCAGTGACCTGGAAGTTTCCTCTCAGAAGCCCATCACACTATTTTATAGGCAGTGAGTCTGCACATTATCGTAAATCATCGGGGAGTGCATTTGATGCTTCATTCATTCAGCTGCACACGCACTTATACATTCCATGCCATGCCATGCCACGCCATACCATACCACACATGCCATGCATCTCTTTACTGTCACAGGAGAGCATGGGTGAGGCCGTATGCACAAAAACGAAACTGAATCCATGCTAATGATATAAGGACAGTGTACACTAGAGGGGAAAAAACAGATCCCAGATGACTGGAAAGATACACTCTGCCACATCACATCCTGAAACCAAATCTGATTACAGCCCATAATGTATGTAGGCATCATGGACCCTGATTAGACCCTGATTCCAGTACAAGTGGCGACTGGAGGTGGTATTTTATGTACAGTATGTTGTTATTCCAAAGCTATCACCTTTCACTGATAAAAGGTAAAGTGGCAAGGATGAGCACTTACCATAGCACAATCTATCTAATTACCTGCTGCACAAGCCGAGCAGATGAGGCGATCTAGTTATTGATCTCGCAGAGTTTCCAAACACTGTTGGGAAATTGCGAAATATGCATCTCCTCCGGTTCAATTCCCCCACTGTTGCAAGTTAATGGAGGTGTAAAATAGGACCTACATGAATATAATCAAGCTTCACAATAGGTTAGGCCGTTTTATTTTAATTATGATATAAAAATTTGTGGTGTCACCGTGTAAAAAGACATCTAGCAAAGAACAGTGTGTTAAGAATGGGAGTGATTTATGGAGGTGCCAAAGTCCAACAGCCAGACCATCTGACAGAGAGCAGAGAGCTCGGGATTCATTTGCTTTGTGTCATTTATTCAGGCAATCAAATAAGCAGTTAGTTGACTCATAAAGAACTCATGGCAAGCAGGAGAAGGAGATGGACTCTTCCTATCTCACTCTCTTGTAATTAATTTGGAGCTAAGAGCAGCTGGAAGAAGGACTGCAAGGTGAATCATTCTGCACCCACGCACAAACACAACAAACAAATGCATGGGACTTGGACATGGGATGCTTCATTCATAATCAACATGAACACACACTTCTATGCTGCACACATGCAGGTCACATGCTTGAAAATCTGCCACTTGGCTGCTTTCTTTGGCTCATTAAATGCTGTCTTACTCGGACACCTGATCGCTACTCTGCTATTGCCAAGACAGTGCCTACGGGGGAACCCAGCCTATCAGTCTCATACACACACACACACACACACACACACACACACACACACTCACACACACATACTCACACATCTTCACATCTTTCGAAGTAGGCACAAACCACCCTGCTTATCTAGCACCCAAACAAACTCTGCCACTTCTGTGTCAGTGCACACAAACTGACAGTAAGTGCTCCAGTAGTCTTGTTATCCAGTGCTGGGGGTAAAGAGAGATTCTGGATGATCTTAAAACTGCAGACTACTTCAGTAATTAGTCTCATTCCACTTCCAATCCATGTTAATTAGGAAAATGAGTTCACATTAAGGTCATCAGAGCTGAGGGGAAGTTGGAAGAGCAATCTGTGTTTTAATTATAAAAGAAATGTGAAAAGCCCATCTTTTTGACAATTCTCACAACAATTCTGGAGCAGAAGAAAAGAGTCTTTCTTTCTTTCTTTCTTTCTTTCTTTCTTTCTTTCTTTCTTTCTTTCTTTCTTTCTTTCTTTCTTTCTTTCTTTTTCGTGATTTTCCCAATCACTGTCTTGTGCCTTATCACAATGCATTGGATAAGTGCCAGGTTTGTGACAAACACTGATGCAAATTTTTATGTTGTTGGAACACACAGTCATTGTAGAATAGCAGCTGCCCCTTCAGCTACCCTTAACAGGGTGATGTTAATGCAAAAACATAAAGGCACATACACCTGGCTGCCCAAGCACACACACGCACACACACAGGAAAACAAGCTAAAAACGATCTCCCTGCTCTTTAATCAAACTGCGGTTGATCAAATCACCATTTAACAGTCATGCTCCAGTGTGTGCTCAGTGACCTTTTCAATCCAAACAGTGAGAAAAAGGTAAACCACGGTTGAAACTGGAGTTACCTATGGCTGTGTACACGTGCGTGAGTTCCTGTTCTTCTATCTTTATGAGAACCAGCTGTAGTTTAAACCCTTCAGAGCAAAGAGAAGCCATTTTGACTTTAGAAGGAGGAGCTCAACCAATTTTACATAGCAAGATGGGTTTACTTATCCTGACAACTGCTACTCAGCATGTGAAAACAGCTCTCTGTTGAGTTGCATTATGGCATATACAGGGTTTCTGATGTCTGACCCACATTACAGGGGTAAAATACGTAATTTTCCAGCCTTTGAGATTACTGTTTTTTTTTTTTTTTTACCAGCCCGCTGTAAGCCATTTAACTTTATGGATGTAATGTACGAAATTGCTAGACTACCATACACATAACCGTACCCTGTTCCCTTGACGTTGAGGTTTGGTACTGGAGAATGAATGTAATACTGGTAAGGCATAGTGTTATGGTACATTAGCCTGATAACTCTGAGACTCGATCTATGCATTGAAGTATAAGCATATAAGCAGCTAAACTTCACACAGGAAGATTTAGAGAAAGCTGACATAATTCAGACTACGAATCCCTGCTGCAAGAGCTAATACCTGGAACTTCAGCTGCTGTCATTTGTCATACTGATGTTATGTCACATCATTATCCTTCCCTCCACCCTTCCTACTGCCCCTCCTTTTTTATAACCAATGTTTCTTTATTCATATTTTATAGAACAAATTTCCTGTCCTCTGACATTTCCACAACATCATTTACTTCCAGACTTTTAGTGTATCTATTTTTTGCAAACATATTCATTATACACTGGTCCAAGCATCTTTGCCCTAGCAAATAGCATACTTATACAATTGCCCTAGTACCCCGCTACAATGCAAGCTGACTCAAGAAAAACAGGCATTCAAGCATTCATTTGAACAGAGGGTGACAATGAAAGGCTGGTGCAAAGGCTTTCCCACCAGCAGCGATCCAGTATGGCTGAGTGAACAGTGTGTCTAGCAAAGAGCACTGCCCAAGAGAATAAAGCAACATTTTCCTCTCAGTCTGGTGTCTCAGACAGAGACAAAGAAGAAGAGTGAGAGAGAGATATGGTGGGGGAGGAAGACTACAGCCTAATTAAGAATGAATTGTGGATTTCAAAGAAAATTATTTGGCTCCAAAACAAATCCATTTTTATTGGTATGCTGGTGCAAAGGTTGCACAGATAGAAAACACCTGTTTGTCTCTACTTCATTGTCTTGCTTAGACTGTTGGGTGAACATAATCTCTACATGTACTGGAGGCTACATGCTGCACTGTTGTTAGACTGCCAAGCACTTACAAAGTTGTGTGTAGTGCTAAAGGAAGGTGAAGAGCTCCCTGGTGCACGTGTATTCACAGTGTAGATGAGATGTTTGGCTGGAAAGCAAGTGAGAGGGAAAATACACCAGCTCAAATTCATACCTGAGAATGATAAAATCATCAAAAGAAAATGAGAACACAGACGAGACAGACGAAAAAAAGAAAGTGAGCAAAGAGACACACGGAAACCGCGATCCATTGCTGATTATGACAAAGCGATGAGTCTGATTTTCTGCCCCAGTTGCCGTGGCAGCCAGCAGCAGCTGCAGTTGCAGGGTAGCATTCGCTCTGCTGTTCCACTCCTCCATTCCCCGAGCCGGTCAATTATCAATGATATGGAAAAGCAAGGAAGATCCTGCTGGGCCTGCTGCCCAGCACATGCTGAGGCCACAGGAGAGGGGAGGAGGGTGAGACACTATGAAAAGAATGGTTAGACCATACATACACACACGCAGACTAGTTTTTTTTTTATAATGTTGACTTACATTGATCGCCTGGAGACTTGCACTAACATTAACCATATTTAACCAATGCAACATCAGCTCATATGAAATGCATGGTAGATATGGCAAAGATTCCCCATGGTAATGACTTGCAAGTGTTCAACTCAAGATGGTTGCACGGTCACAAAGTTGGTCAAAGAGAGGTTAAAGATACTGTGCGTGAATTTTCCGGTGACAGCTTGTGATATTTACATCTACTGCATGTGAGACAGTCAGATGTTATACATTGCAAAGCTTAGGGATGCAGCTGCTTTATGACAGGAAGTTAGCCGATGTGCATCCGCCAAAGTAAACCACTAAAGCTGGAATTAAACATCTTCTGTTGCAAAGTGTGATATGGTAGAATGCTCGCAGGGGACATACACGTTGTAATGCACAATTATAAAACAACACATAACATCTATGTGCAGTCCTTCAGATGAGGCATGAATTTCATTTTAGATTTATTTTCGTCTATTCATTTGTGTGCTTCAAGCAAAGAATGGGCTTGTTACTGCCCCCAGTGGCAAATGGGGGTAAAGTGGTTGGTGAAAACTGCTGTTGTAGTGGAGTTTTTTTTTCACCTATCGGCCAAAGGGGAACATCATGACACCATTCTGGCAGTACCACTTCACTAAACCTTTCAGTGGACAACATCTGATGCTGTCCGTAAAGCCATAGATGAAGCAGTCCCTAACAGGGATAGCCTAACATCAACTGCTACCCTATCCTTGACTTAACCCTAATCCTACATACTAACCAAAAAACAAGACTTAACCCTGTGTGTGAACAGATTCGCATCTATACTAAGTGATTAATACAAGAACTGCTGGTCCAAAGTGAAATTATGAAGTCATCATTCCATTATCAGTCATGTAACATCAGCTCTGTTGTGTGCAGTAATACATCTAGAGCTGAACTGACATTTTCTTTGCTATCTGAAGTCAGCTGAAAGACCTTTCAGCAAAAAACAAAGGCATCACAAGAACACACAAGTGAATGCACGGTACCTGCACACACACGCACACACAAAACGGAGGGACAGGAGTTGGCATTAAGTAAAACCAAGTCTGTCATTCCCACTCTACCTTTCCACCTCTTTTCAAGTGAAGCTGTCACAAAAATATTCTAATAGAGAGACAGAGATCTTACTCACTGCGACTCACTGTCTGCACTCGTGGATGCGTGTACCTTGATACAAGCATGCATTCTCCATCTGTGCACACACACCTACACAGTGATGTACACACTCATTCACTACCACTGAAGTTGTCACAAAAATGTCCTGGACTGAGAGTTAAAGGTATAACTGAATCAGACACACACACATACGCACTTGCACACGTACACGTAACACACACAAACACATACCTAGTTACACACACACGTCTTCAAGTTAAGCTGTCAACGAGTTACAGACACTGAACAAATCTGATTCATTGAGAGTATAGCATTTCTCTTTTGCCAACTTCTATCAATCGCTCTCCCTGTCTTACGCGCACACACACACACACACACGCACACACACACACACACACACACACACACAAAACCCTGCCATCTACTGTATAATACCACCCTGGAGCCTCTGCACTCCTGGCGGGTATAACTGTGGTAGTTATCAAAGAATAATGATTCACCCAGTCTGGCTTAATATGGAGAAAAAAAATTCTTCAATATACTTGTATATATATACATACATACATACATATATACACACACACACACACACACACACACACTGTAGCCTACTTGTAGCATTACTGTATGTACCCTGAAAATAGAAACTAGCGCTCTGATTTGCCTCTTTGATTCTCACAAGCCTTGCCTGAGATTTATCATGAATTTCTGTCACTGTCTGTCTACAAACGAGTTCACATCACGCTAGTTTATCAACTATTACACTGTCTCCAACACTGGGAATTAAAGTTAAATATATAGCATTAAAAATCTTTCCAAACGTTGCTCCGATGACATTCACCTGGTAAAGAGATGAATGAAGCTGAACAGTGTAGAAGAGAGTGAATGCTACCTTTTATTTTATAGTTTTACTAGCAGTTACTGTGAGTGCCACACTTGTTCTGAAGTGTAAAAAGGTGGAGATGACACTCAAAGAGAATGTGTGTTATTATAAAAACATATCTCTTGCCGCCCACTCCCGTTTTCTGAGAGGAGAGCTCTCTGAGAGGGGTCTGTAACGAGACTTCTAATGAGTGGGTCATTAAAGATCCATTATGATGTCACATCGCTCACCACCACCACAGTGAGTCATCAAGGACAATAGACAAGATGGATATGTCATTCCACTTGTCTTCGTGAGTGTCAGATCATAATGTGGATCATGTGACCTTTTGATATCAGTGATACCAGACCATCTGATGCATACTTATGTTTAATCAAGCTTTCAGTGAAGTTGCTTGAGCTCAGCAATATATTACAATAATACAATTTATGATATAATATAATATAATTATAATATAATATAATATAATATAATAATATAATAACATATAATATAATAACATATAATGTAATTTATGTTAGATGTTTAATGCTTTTTTAGTTTAGTTATCTTTCTTATATGCCAAATATATGTCAACATTTTTCTTTTGATGACTCATTTTTCTTCTGATGGCGTATATATAAATGTATCCAATCAAATGTGGTTTGGAGGGAATAATCCTATCCATCATATAAAGTCACACTTAACAGACAACACTTAACTTGAACTTTATTAATTTCTTCCTTGTAGTCATCCTCAACAGCTCTGCTCTGCTGCCTAATCTTTTAAATTTCTCTTATGGTCGTGCTGTTTTTTTTTTTCCTCTGAAGTAAATTTAAATAATTATAAATAGTCTGGCAATCCTGGACAAGGGCCCCTGCATTTGTGGGGCCGCTAGGCTGCTGCCTCAGCCTGTGCATTAATCCACGCCAGGATGTAGGGAGATGCTGTTAAAACGATTTTAGCCATACTATCATCCACTTTTGTAGGTTAAACTGAAAATGAGCCCATCCAAAATTTTAGTATTAATCTCACATTGTGCAAAGAAATGGGTGCATGCACAATTGATTAAAAATTCAGTCTGTGCACCTTTGTGTTCTCTAAAATAAAATACTGTCTAAACTGGGAGTTTGTTTAAAACTTGTATGATCACCAAAGTAAGTAACTTGATTTATTTGAAGGGCAGAAACTAGGACCAAAAAGGACAGAAAGGAATAACCTGGAGTGCACTGAAGGTCATTATACAGTAAAGATGAAATTATCCTACAAAATTTGCTGACTCTATTACAATTACAAAAGATGGTTTAGTACAGTAGGTTGCCAAACCTCTCATGACATGTGGTCACTCCCTTGTTAGTTACATAGCCTAACAAGGAATAGACATATCCATAGTCTGTCTTGATGGTGATAATGCTGAACTGTACAAATGTAGTACACAGATAAAATGTGCATAAAGTACAAACATCCTGCCATTGTGTACTGTGCATGTACTGCAGGAACTTGTTTTCGATATATACAGTACGCAGAAGGTGATGGTGGAAGTCAGAAAGTACCTGGAGAAAACAAGCAACCTGAGATGTGAGGATAGTATGTGTGTTTTCCTGGAGGAACCTGGGACACTGGCACAAACTTGTATTTGATCCTTAAGACAGGCACACACATTGCAGAACATTTCAACTCGGGGTTTCTGAATATTTGATGACCGAAGACAACATACAAGAACTATGAATAACAATATGGAATAACAACTTCCATCTTTGAATCTTTGAAAATGAAAGTACACTTTACCTTGACTTTTTTCTGAGTTACTAATATGCTGAAACAGACTCAGATGAGCGCAACTCTGTCAAAAAAATTACATTTTAATGCCAGTTTATCCCCCTGTGTTCATAAAAAAAGAGATATAGACTTGGTTAAAATGGGCTATTAAATAAGAATTCTTGCAGGAAAAAGGGGTGCAGATGTGAATTATACATGGCCTAGGAGCCATTTGGAGTAGTCTCTCTCTGCATTCACGATGGATAGCAGCCTATCACTCTCCCACCTTTAAGGTCTTTATGCATGAACATAAGTCTAATCACTCTCTTTAAGCACTGTTTGGGTCTTTACCATATAATATATTTTTGCAGTGAAATCACAAAACCAACGCTGGTATGCAGTGTTGTTGTACATCTCCCTCCCACTGCTCTGTCTGAAGTGTGCCTGTGAGAGTTGCTCAGTTTAACATTGAACATTAAATCTTGTGATTTTCTGCCTCCGCCAGCCATCAAAGAAACAACTTTCTGCTGCTGTGGACCGCATCTCTGTCTTTTGTCTTTTTCTCTACCTCTTCCTCCTCCAGTATCCCACAAGCAAACAGATTGATCAAAAAAGGGAAAGCCAGAAATGCTCTCATAAGTACAGCTCAAAAAGTTCTAAACATTGAAAACCTGTTCTTCACTTAAAGATTTTTGTATTTCTGGTCCCATCAAACTCTTGACTAAATAAAAATCAACCCATCGAAATGGATTTAAAATTAAAGCTCATGCTGATTTACACTCTGTGTCAGCCACTATATCAGTGCAAGCAGCAGATCTTCAGATAACACAATCAGCAGATATGGGGCTATATATTGTAAACACAATTTATAACATTGTCAGCATCCCCTCTTATTTGTTTTATTAAATGTACTTTATCATTCACCATCTGCAAATTCTTCTTCAAATAGAATTCTTCAGATGCGTCATAAATCCACGCCAACATAAAATAAAACTAATTGTGCATATAAATATCACACGGGCCTCACTGAACCAAATGCAACGTTGCTTTGCTTCATTCATTTCCACAACTTCGCTTTTCATACAGTCACATGACATGATTGAATATACCAGTGCAGCATAGAAAGGCAATTTTCTAGAGGGACTTCTGGAGATGTGAATTTGTATTACATATGATAATGTTTCCTATTAGGATTGAGCTTCATTCCTTTTTGCAAATCCCTCGGAATATAGAACATGAATCACCCCATACAATATAATTCCAATGCTGCGTGACATCCCAATTTCATTTGACCTCCGTTACTAAGAGCCGTCTATTGTGGACGGCACTTCATAGTGCCGTGTTACGCTGCTCCATTAATGTTTTTCATTTCACCATGTTTCTTCTGCCTTTAAGCGTGGCGCCAAACTGGTTCTGAATTAAATCTAAATCAAATTGCACACTTGTATACAAACTGGGAAATGAAGCAACAGAGAATATAATACGTCTCTCAGTTGCAAAGCATGGATTATTGATACTTTCTGGCCAGATGACTTAATATCTACAACATAGAGCCCCAAAAGCACCCTGGTTTTGCTAAACTCAAAGCACTAATCATCCCCCTAAAGAAAAACAAAGATTAAATGTGTTTGTCTATCAACCTCATGTTTTTTTGCATTTTGTTGCTGTAGTTTCTCTTTCACGTAGGGTGAGGCTAGGAGGCTGCAATTAGCAAATACACTGCTAGATGCCACTAAATCCTACACACTGGTTAAATGAACATTTGTGTTTATGTGTTTCTGTAGATTTGTGTTAATTATGTACTGGGGGAAACAGTCTGTTGTACGAGAGACAAAGGTGGTGTTTAGAAGGCAAACCATCACATTTCTAGGCAAAGACTTGACAACTTTAGGACTGGAGGATTCTGCAAACCCAAGGTTTCCTTCAATGCCAACATATATTGTTTATGCATCAAAACTGTACATCATCTTTTTAAATGCTAAAAAAGATGGAAGTACTATTTGTGTTACAAGTGGTAGTCTGTTGCCAGAAACACACTTTCAAGAGCTTTCTATTCAATTTTCTTGTACAATTTTAGGTCAACTGATGTTATACTGTTAAACACAGCAGACCTTTCAATGACAAAATGACATTGTATTTTTTCTGCTTTTCAGAGTTGGAAATGCTCAATTTTGTCGGGAAACGTGGCAGCATCACAAGCCCTGCTATGAGGTCTTTTGGATTTGAAATTTATCAGGACACAATATGTTTCCTGTTCACACTCCAGGACAAGAGATTGGAAAAACAGTGAGTGTTTTTAACCTTGTTGCTGCAGAAGCCTTCACTGCTCTGAGAATCTTTCTATGTGAATTGAACTGTTATGTGTTTGTTGTAGAAATGATGTGCATAGGCTCATGGTTGCAGCTCTAAGGACTGAATGCCCTGTGTCACAATGTGACTGGTGGCAAAAACACAAATGTGTGTGTGCGTGAAGAAACATTGCTCCCCCTCTAAAACCTGTTAAGTACACTACACACTTGTGTCCTTTTCTTGTTTCATATTTGGAGTGTGATGTTTACATGAAACAGTAGATTATTCATATTACAGTATACATCATCATTATCTAACAGCTGTCTGAAATTAGTTGCCTGTGCAAAATTGTCATCAACGTCACAGCATCCCACATGTCTCTGTTGTTACCCACTGAGGTCTCTCAGCAGTTAGAGATGAACACTGGTTTCTTAGTAATGGTATAATAGAACAACTGGCAACACTGTAATTGTTTGTGTCTAGCTTTTACTTTAACATGTAGGTCATCATTATATCATTTATAGGTTTTGTGTTTTTTTCTTTTCTTCAGAGTAAGTAAGAGTAGTTTTCTAACATCAAAACAAGCATTTATCCAGGCTTCTGAAACCAATACAACACACAGACACAGTAAGCAGGATGCTCCAAACCGTGCATGTGCATTCAGACATACTTAATGCATAAAAAAATATTGTACTCATACCATACACCCACCAATGAAACCATTTGTAAAGTGTATTTTCCTCTGCTGCCTTTAATACAATTCCTCTTTCTCTCTCTCACACACACACAAAGTGCAGTTTGCATAATCACAAGCCACGGGGGGCAGTTCAGGATATTGTGTTTTTGCAATTATGGCTTCAAATGAAGCCATTCATCTCCTGTGTGACTCTATGGGTCGCAAGACACATTCTGCATGCTAAATATTGTTTATCATGTATGGTATAAAGATAGGAGGGCTGCTCTTGTTTCATAGCGACTGGTGTGGAATACATTTCATTTCATTTAAAAGTACATCTGTTTTTTCTATCTGAAACTTTTTGGGTTGATTGACTTATTGAACAAGCGTTGAGTGTTAAATTGTTTTTATGGAATTTGTGTTGCTGAGCACAGACTTTTTTTATTCAAGTTAATCCATCATCCGTATTCACGCTTTGTACTCACTGCACTGTACACACAGAGAAACAAATGATCTAGCTCACTAGGAAATAATTACTGACAGCAAGACCACACTGCGTCCTGAAAACACTGCTTCAGCAGCCTTGTACCACACAGTTATGTTACTGAGATGATATTATTGGAACAGTTTGAAGGCTGTTCAGCCAATAATAGATGATATCTTTATTATTTCTATGTCAGCTCAGTCCATACAGAATATACAAACAGGAAAATCCCTTTAACTTGAGTGTTTTAGCATTTAGTCTTACTCTGCATGTACGTATTTTCTCTTCTGGACCAGTCAGCCTTTATGTCCCTGTTAGCTGTCCCTGCTCTCTGACACTGTTACTGCCTCACTGAGGCCTCTTTAGCCTCTGGGCTCAAACCATGTGTTTCATGCTCTGATGGCGCCATAATTTACCATAGAAGAGATTATCCAGTGACTCAAACTACTCTCTGATCTCTTGCAAGTCCGTGTTTGTGTGCATGCAGCCACATCTCACATGAGTTACAGTATGTTCACATACAGTTATTCTGCATTACAGATTTACGTTCAATGTAATATCATATTGTGTGTCAGGAGGGGAAAGCCAGTGAGCTCTCCACTGAGCCGAGTATCTAACTAACAAGCTCGTAAGAGCAGACCTGGAGACAGGGGCTGAGTGAGCAGCTGCTCAGTCTCATGCTAAAACAGGTGAGACGGGATCTGGCAGCTGAGGGATAAATAGGATGCTCTCTATTAGGAGCTGGATGGCCTGAAAACAAGAACAAGCTCAAGGCTGAGGACGAGGTAAGTCAGGCTTCAGAGAGAAACTGTCCAGATGAAGGAACAGCTTAAAGAGCAGGAGGAAGAGTCCCTCACTGTTTTAGAGGGCTTCTGAGGAGAAGCTTCCAGAGATGATAAAAAAATAAAAAATAAAAAAAGTTGAGTTGCTTGGTCAGGAAAAGAATCCACTTCTTTGGTTTGAGGAAGAAAAACAAAGGAAAGGCAAGAGAATGAGTCAACATCCAAGTGAGACTGATGCACCTCAACAGCTTAGCACCTTTCAGCAGTAATAGCTGTATGCTGCAGGGTGACACAGTGTTATAAAAGTTGCTTCACGCTGTGCTTACTTTCAGGAGCGGAATGCACTTAACACATCATCCCCCTAAAAAGGCTGCAATTAGCTACTAAATCCTACACACTGGTTAAATGAACATTTGTGTTTATGTGTTTCTGTAGATTTGTGTTAATTATGTAATGGGGGAAACAGTCTGTTCTTCGTTACGAGAGACAAAGGTGGTGTTTAGAAGGCAAACCATCACATTTCTAGGCAAACACTTGGTCCCTGGTCATGGTTGGCTTAGCCCTATTTGGAATCGTCTCATCCAGTTTATGGGAGACAGTCCCACATGCTTCTTATTAAAAATCTGACCAGTTAGCTAGACATGTAGTTAAAAAAAAAACATAAATGTGTATAATAAACACCTTTGTGTGGTTTGTTTGTTTTCTAGTGCTGTCAGAATAGTTGCAGTACTGCCCCTCCTTATAGCCTCTCCAGATGACAACTTTAGGACTGCAGCCAAGATTTCCTTCAATGCCAACATATATTGTTTATGGATCAAAACTGTACATCATCTTTTTAAATGCTAAAAAAGATGGAAGTGTGTTTATTATGTTATAAGTGGTAGTTATAAGTGGTATCTGTCGCTAGAAACACACTTTCAAGAGCTTTCTATTCAATTTTCTGTCGCTAGAAACACACTTTCAAGAGCTTTCTATTCAATTTTCTTGGGCCGCACAACCCACTATGCTACCGACCGCCCCGTGTGTAGAGGCTACAGTCCTTGCTGCAGCTAGCCCCGGTTCGAATCCCGCATCGAACGGCCCTTTTACTGCGTGTCATTCCCCTGCTCTCTGCCCCCTTCTTCCTGTCTCTCTTCAGCTATCCTATCATTAAAGGCAAAAAGACCAAAAAATAATAATAATAATAAAATAAAACCTGTTAAGTACACTACACACTTGTGTCCTTTGAAACTGTTAAATTGTTTTTATGGAATTTGTGTTGCTGAGCACAGACTTTTTTATGCAAGTTAATCCATCATCCGTATTCACGCTTTATACTCACTGTACTGTACACACAGAGAAACAAATGATCTACTTCACTTGGAAATAATTACTGACAGCAAGACCACACTGTGTCCTCACTGTTCAGCCAAGAATAGATGATATCTTTATTATTTCTACGTCAGCTCAGTCCATACAGAATATACAAACAGGAAAATCCCTTTAACTTGAGTGTTTTATTAAGTCTATATACAATTAGTTACTTAGTTACAATTAATCTTAATAATTAAAGCAATTAGAAACAATCTTTCTGTACATCCATTATCGATCCATTATCTGTAACCGCTTGTCCTCATGGTCACGGTGAGGCTGGAGCCTATCCAAGCTGACTATGGGCGGCAGGCGGGGTACACCCTGGAGTCGCCAGGTTATTACAGGGCACATAGAGACAAACAACCATTCACGTTCACACCTACGGCCAATCTAGAGTCACCAATTAACCTGTTAAATGCATGTCTTTGGACTGTGGGTACCCGGAGAGAACTCACGCAGACACTTACCATGCAACTTGCAAACAAATTCTTCCAAAGCATATGGACCCAACTCTTTGTACACAAGGGGACTGTCATGCTGAAACAGTAAAAGCACTTTCCCCAAATCATAAGAATCACACTGTTGTCTACAGTATGTATGTTTTCTCATTACCTTGACTTACCTTAACCCTGAGAGGACATAGACAAGACAAAGAGAGAGCTTGGACATAGATACTACATAATTTAAATACGCACATCCAAAAATGACTTATTAATTACAACCTACAACGACTGAATCTGCCACTGTAACTTATCTCTACACATGTACATTACTGCTGATATATAAATGTGACTATTTGGCAATGACATGCGTAATTTTATTGCCTTATTGAAAATATGTCTGAATAGCACTTAAATGTATGGATTTTAATTGTTGCTTCAACTGGAAGCTTAATTATTATTTTTTTGTACATAATGGCAACAAAAATAGCAAAGTAATCCTCCAATGTGTAAGTGTGTGTGTGTATGCGTGTGTCTGTGTGTGTGTGCATACACAATGTTTATGCATAATGGTCTTCACAAGGAACTTGTTGGTTTCTTTTTTTGTAGCATATTTTAAAACCTTTACCAGCAAATGTTATTCACTTTATTTGAAGAAATATTGCATTTATTTTAAGTTCAAAGACAGCCAGACAAAAGAAAGGCAAAGATTGTTTACTGTATATAAACATAGTTTGCTCCCGTCAGCATTAGTTGTGAATTTCTGATGCATCAAATCACGAAAAAGGATTGGGATGAATGAAACTGAATAAATAAAACAGCTATAAGGGGCTACACATTTGTGGTCAAAGCAATCAAAGCTTCTGTCATGCACGTTTCACGCACATGCACGTTGTATGTTTGCTCTTAATAGTGAACCTAATCAAAAAGTGACAAGAAAAGATTAAATTAATACCCATGGAATTGGATGATAGAATCCTCTCATGAATTAATACATGTAATGCTATTTCAGGAGCAACTAATCAAGTGCCATTTCATTCAGGCCAACCAATTACCTTGTGGAACATTAATCAGAGAGAACACTTATAAACACATGTTTTCTAATTACAGAAAGAAGAACAGCCTGCCCTTATTTGTTAAAAGCGCTGCAGAGTGTGGCAGAAATCTGAGCTCTAATTGGAGATGACACAAAAAGCGATGAGTGCGATTGGCTCTGACAGTCAGCAACTTGATGAATCAGACTGGGAAGCGGGTATGACAGTCAGCAGTCAGCTCAATGGGGGGCGAGATCATTGGCTGCCGCAGGGTTCAGTTCAGTGTGGTGAGAGTTTGTCTGTTGGATGTGAAAAGTTCCCAGTTCATTCTGTTGAATGTTAATTCTCAGGTTTCAGTCCTAAAGGACTACTGGATGTGGCAGGTTTTGTTCCCAGCCAAGCTACAACATACCTTATTCGAACCATGCAGGAATCAACACTACAAGGGTAAAATGCAGTAACATATTTGATAAAAATTTAATTAAGACCTGAATCCGGTTCTGTGAAACCAAAATGTCAATTTTGTAGTAGCTGCAAAACAGAGACACACTCTGGAGCCCAGAATTCTCTGACAAATCTATCAAATTAGAGATAATTTCAATTCCTGTGAACTAAGAACTATGAATATTCAAAATAAGCTGTAATAACACACTTTGTAGATAATGCATTATTCTCATGCTTTCTGGGAAGTTTAAAGGCAGAATGAAAGTAGCCTTAAAAGGCATGAAATTAAGACATTACAACTTTTGTCTTTGTTGCAAATGCAAATTAGTGGCCAGTCTGAAAACTTTTTCCTCGCCTTCATTATTTCTGAATTACTACTCTCTGCAAAAGGCAAGAAGCAAAACCAGCACACCGAATAATGCTTTAGGACTCAAAACTGGTCAACTAAGAACTGTTAGTTGCTTGTTCAGGAGTGGTTGACACAGGGTGGCGGTGAACCCTGATCGGTTAGCAGTTATGAGACAAAGCCACAAAGAGGCTGGAGGAAGAGGCCCACAGTTCCCAGGACGCACACGGTCACAAACACCCAAAGGAAGATTCTATCGATCACCATGGCAACGTACTTCCAGTCATCCTCCACCTGCGAGCAAAGGAAGGGACAAACGACAACCAGTGTGAGAAAACGGATGAGAAGTGTCCGCAGTGACAAATGCAAGATGAAGGAGAGCAGATGAAGAGAGGTGAGGGAACGGGTGGTTCAGGATCTTAGAGGTTTACGGGTGTCGATAGGGAGCAAAAAAAAGGAAAAAACAAAGACAGAGTGAAAAAGTTGAACATTTTTATAAGCCAACAAAAAATTTATACATAATTTACACTAGAGGAAATTACTATGATAATCACTTTCAAACCACAGTGTCAAAAGAAGCGACGGGTGTTTTGACAAAGCTGATAGAGCCACAAGTTTTGCATATCAAAGGCTGCTTCTCCCCTTTGGGAGATTTCACTCACTGTATTTATAACTGACTGAGGGAGGAGGGAAGGCTCTCAACTCAAAACGAGTTGGTTCTAACTTACAGTGTTGTTACTTTTGGAGCAGGTTAGGATTTGTAACAATGTTGCCCAGAATCGTTGCACAGCTCTCACAGGCTGACACAGCTTAAAGAGTTTTTGCATAAATACATTTTAAATACATATTATGCATCAAACACACTTGCTGTGTGTTTGCTTTGTGAGTGGCTGTATATATATATTAGTGCTGTATTTCCTAAAATAGTGTTAGATTCAGCACGCACTGTACAATAACTTTGACTTTGTCTTTATAGGACACAAGCCAATAGCTTAACCAGGTTATCCAAACGACCATGAAAAGCAGACATGTAAATAATACATTTTATGATAACTGAATTCCATTTAACTGCTAGATTGTACTGTAAGCTGACTGTCACTGTCACGCTGTCAGAACTTTCTGGGACATTTGAATACAACAGAGCCATCGTTAATGTCAAAATGTCTGCTGAGAAAAAGCCTATTGTGCATGCTGGCTCAAAATTGAAACAGAGCCCTTATCACTGTTATTATTACCTGTTCATTTCCTGTTCTGACCAGTCATGTCTGCAATAAGAAGGCCAGTTATCTGATTGCTTGTACTGACTTATTTTTAATGATGTTCCTAGATCTCAGCAAACAGCCGGGTGAATATCATTATTACTGACAGAAATGTACTGATATATAAAGGCCAAGATTAACTGCACCTCCAAACTCAAAGCAGAGGCAGTAGGCCACAGTCTGTATAGTCAGAAGAGGTTCTGTTGGAGAGGTCATCATATATGTCACCTGCCTCCAGATCAAGCAATAGTGAAAATAAATTGCAATAGCAAGCTAACCAGTAGAGATAGAATTCAAATATTTTGCACTAAAATGTCAAAATTTGGAACAACACTACTAAATATGGTGTAGGGTGTAGTTTTTCATGTGTATTTGTTGGAGGACATTACAACACCAGCGACTCTTGGTGAAAAGTCTGTATTGCATTTGATTTATTATTTTCTTTATAGATGGTGATTCAGAGTAGACTGTTTAAGTGAAATAAGAATGACTCACCTCTTTGGCCTTGTTGCGACTTCTCATGTTCTCAGCTATGTACTTGACGCTCTCGATGGCCTGTTTGATCTCAGGCGACACCACAGAAAAAGCCACCACTGTGTTGATGCTCTGAGGACTCAGCTGACATGTCATCTTCCCCATGTCTGGTGTTTCTGGGGCCTCCTTCCCATGCTGGCAGGGGCAAGGGCATTTCTTCCCAGTGCAACCCTCCAAGGATGAGAGCTTACTGTCTCCAAACTCCAGGCAGTTGATGGAGCCTCCTCCAACCTGCTGGGGATCACAGCCAGAGATCGGATTAAGTTTGGCATTCTGCTTCAACTCAGAGTCAACATTGTTCAGGTAATAATTTCATTAAAAAAATATCGGGATGCATCTCTGGGATCTTAACAGTACAACTTTAACAAGGTGATAACAAGGATAGTCTTGTTTCTTTCCAGTGTTTTGGGGTGTAAAACTTTGATGAGTGCTCCCTTTGTGCTCTCCCTGGCCATAACCATGACCTTATGGGATACTGTATAATTCTGTATATACACTGTGTGAGAACTTTACTGTTAAAATTCTTCACCAGGAGAGAAAAGTTTTTAGAGGATTCACCTGGCAGTACTTGCAGGAAGCAAAAGCGAGATCACTAAGGGGTTACACCATTGCAAGTAGGAAGAGGGAAGAGGTGTATGGTCCAACAAGCAAGTTAAAGAGGAGAAATACATTTTATATGGTAGTAAGTTTTGAATTACTATAGGAAGCAGTTCAGTTACAGCTGTGATGGTTCTCAGTCCCACAGCTGAAATACACTTGATTGATTAAATTTTAGATAGTATATTGAGTTGCCTTTCAGAGCTGGAACAGGCAGAAATTCTTTCGACTGCACGAAGAAGTAACTTCTGTTTAGATGAAAAGAGATTTAAGTCAAGACTACAGTTTGGTGCATAATATATGGAAGTAACAGTTTTATATCATTTAGATATCAGACAGTCAACATTGGATAATTCCGCAAAACCTCAGATCATGACAAATGACATTGTGTTTTCTAATTTCATTGCTGCTGGGTTTTCTACAATATTTCTACATGGAACCTATGGAATGGTTAAGCTTAGGGAGGGAGTTGGTTATGGCAAATGATTGCAGTATGTTTATACTAAAGCAAGTAAATCACTTGGTTAAAGCTAGGTAAAGCCTGTGGTCATGGTTAAAATAAGACCGCATAATTTTATAGGTTTGTGAAATGAAACTCATTACATGACAGCTGGATTCACTACACATGTACACACTCATCCGTAATGCAACCTATCTTTACTTTACACCTCACTACATAAAGGGTGTCCTACTTTGGTATTCACGTAAGCACTGGAAATAAATCGCTAGGTGCAGAATCGTTCAATATGAATGTAAATCCCAGGGTTACAATGAATAGTTTAACTTTTGACCATGGTTGTTGGTGAGTTGTTAATGCGCAACCAATACAATAATAACAGGTTCTTACCTGATGATTGCTAACACCTTCTTTTGCATGATTTACAAGCAGTTTTTGAAAGAACATTGTTTTTCTTTTGCTTTTCTGCAACTTGGTCCATGTTGATGATATAAACGTATACTACACTTAGCCTGCAAGGTACTCTGTGCCCACTTGTGAGCCTTAAAGACCAACCTTGCTGCTTCTCATCTCACATTGACCTTCACTAAAATTTCTCTGGTTTAAATCAGTGGTTTTCAAACTGTGATCTGGGGACCAACAGTCAAGGACCCCTTGAGCAGGTTGTAGGTGGTCCCCAGCAAAAGGAGGAATGAAATATTTTTACATTACATTTTTGAAGAAGAAGAAATCGGGCTGGCTCGGCTTGATCCTTGTTCGATTATTGATTGACTATGCTCTAACAAATACTTTTAAGGCAGTCCTTAAGGCAAAATCCTCTCAAACTTGGGATTTGTTGTCTAATGTGCATGTAATTTTGGGTCCTTGATGTGAAAAAGTTTGGGACTAGATGTTTTGGGATGGGAACGCCTTACCTGCATCAAGCTATTCTTCCTTTGCTTCCCTCCTTTCCCTCCTCCGCCTCCTCCTCCCGCTCCAGCTCCTCCTGCCTCCCCACTGCTGCCCAACCCCCCAGCCTTGCTGTCTTCATCAATTGGCCTCCGCATCAGCATAATCCTCGGCAGCACTTTGAGAAACACAGAGCGCACCCAACCCGGCATAGTGTGGGTCATTGGTGTGCGGTAGTGTACATTCAGCACGAACACAGTGATGACGATGCTGAGTGTGACAAAGATCATTGTGAAGAGCAGGTACTCTCCAATGAGCGGGATGACCAGCGACGTGGAGGGGATGGTCTCCGTGATAACGAGCAGGAACACAGTGAGGGAGAGCAGGACAGAGATACAGAGCGTGACCTTCTCTCCGCAGTCAGACGGGAGATAGAAAACCAGCACTGTGAGGAAAGAGATGAGGAGGCAGGGGATGATGAGGTTGATGGTGTAGAAGAGTGGCAGGCGTCGGATGTAGAAGGAGTAGGTGATGTCAGGGTAGATCTCTTCACAGCAGTTGTATTTGATATCATGCTTGTAGCCTGGAGCGTCAATGATTTCCCATTCACCACTCTCCCAGAAGTCTTTCAGGTTCACCTAGGAGACGGATAATGATCTTAAAATAACATAATAACTGAACACAAGTACAATAATCAGGTCAACTTCAACATTCTCTAAAGGACTCTGTCAGCCAATACAATATATACAAGGCTCATTTTTGTCAGGTAATTATGGATTTATTGTAATATGCAAAACTTAAAACTGATTTTCACCTGAGTTTCATGTCCGCATACACCCAAAATAATGTATGTTGCTGGAAGAAGATATTTACAGCTCTTTACAACTCTGAAAATCTGACAGTAATTGGGTTAGGGTTAGGTTTGTGAAGTGAAGTGAAGCAGAAAATGTAAGTGCAGCCACTGCAGCCCTCTGAGTAAAAACAAAATCAATATAGTTATGATTAAATTAAATTTAAATCTGAACTTTTTTTTTGCAAAATGTTTTTTTAAAGGGGTACTCCCTTAAATTTAATATTGCACTTAAAGTTGGGACACTTGCAAGAGACATATTTAAAAAATAACCACTTCTTTTAAACACCATACCCATAGTTTGTGACACTGCTTTTTGTCCAGTATTGGTTAACTGTGATGACAACTAAACTATCAGGATTTTCAGCACTCAGACGTTTTATTCTAGTTTATTATGGGCAAAAACAAAAACAAATGTGTTTTAGCTGTAAGCCATCACCAGCATCATAAAATCAAAAGTAGTGGCCATTTATAAACAGGCGAGGTTCTTATAGGCCTCATAAATGTACTTCCATGCCTCATTAAATTGCTTTATTTTAGGGTTATCTTCAGACAGTGTCTTTGCTATGGTCAAATATTTCATCAGCTGCTTCTGAATATAGGACCCTCTGTTTTTCCCCAGTGTTTTAAAATGAGCTGCTTTTTGGGGGGAAGACAACAGAATAGGTCATCCAATGGGATGTCATATTTTGTTTTCTCATTCTGAAATATACACAGCTCACCTGGGAACTGAATATTATTTATTACTAGATATACATAGTACCGGATCTATTCTTGGATTTATTTTACACTTTATTTACTTTTGTTAAAGACTAGACTGAGTGCATAAGGGAGCCATTAGAGCTACACTCACACACCAGTCACAGAAATCTTAATCTTCTTGTCATCAGTTTGTATTGTAAATATGCATTTTCATTAGTGGTAGTGCTGTTTGTGAGTTACAAGCATTTATTTTTTTGTTCTTGAAGATTTTTTTATTCCTTTTATCTTCATGTCAAATTTTTGTTGTGTGTATACTTGGCCCATATGACTTAAAAAGAACAAACGACAATCAGCCAACATAATATAATTAGAAGCATCTGTGAATGAACTTCCCATTAGCAGCCTCTCCCAATGAAGGCGGTATGACCACCATAATGAAAAAAACAATGAGCAGTGTGACAAGTTGAAAAGGTAAACATAATTACCCAAGCATGGAAACATATAGCAAGAAAAAGAGCTATACAATCCTAATTAATCTACCTAAATGAAGAAATACAGGAATAAAACAAATATATAATACTGAAAAAACCTTCATAATAAGTTACATGGTATATGACGTCTATACAGGAAAAATATCATACTCGTGTACATGCTTAAAACTGTCCGTAATGCACTGACCTATGTTCTAAATAAGGACCCACATTAACAAGAGAAATAGAAAAATCCCATAAAATAGGATTAGTCTACAGTGGGGTCACATGACACGAATAAATAAGGAGCTATGAGACCCAGTCAGACCAGTCCAAGAAATTTGAATTTTTAAGAGCAGAAAAAGTAAACATAAAAACATAGAGAATTCAAATGTATCAAGGACCAATAGCATAAAGGAATTTAAATAGTTAACAATAGTTTAAACCCTTACCCTTAAAGGTATATTGACACATCTAGAAAAATATACTGTATATAGAACATACATAGAAAAGATATATAAATACAAATAGGATAGAAACATAAAAGGTACATACAAGGATAAGTAATGTATAGAAGGACACTAGTTAAAGGCTATCTGACCCTGTCCATGAGCTACAGTAAGATTCTAACAATAGGCCAGTGCATGTCATAGACACAATGTACAATCTAAATATGCTAATAGGTTACAGCAGCACTTCTTCCTTCAAACCCTTTGAGATATGTGTGTAATGTGTGACTGCATATTGAAGTCACTGTCTGTCTGTCAAAGATATTTGTCTGTGAGTCCCAAATCCTGTTTCTTCTGTTCTTCAAGCTTTAAAGCTTTAAAGCTCTAGAGCTGTGTGCATCTTATACTGTTCATCACCATGACATCATAAGGGTTATTTTCTCAGGCTTTAGAGAGCTCCCTCCAATAAAAAAACAATAACAATGCTCCCTACAGAAAACACATGCAGCATTTAATAGAATGAGTACAAGCAGAGGTTTTCTTGTAGGTAAGAATGAAAATAATGAAATAGATATAGAGCTAATAATTGCAGAACATTTGGACGCCGTCACAACACTGACCTTGGACCCAATAAGTACCAGGTCTATCTTGGCTTTGTCATACGTCCAGGAGCCAAACTTCATGGAGCAGTTCTGATAGTCAAAGGGGAAGTAGGTAATGTCCATGGGGCAGGAGGATTTGAAAATAGCTGGAGGAACCCAGGTGATGGTACCATCAAACTTCAGGAGAGCCTTGGTTTTATCCTCCACCAAGAAATCACCTACAGCACTGGATATGACATGTGTTTGTATAATTAAGCAGAAACTATTCCCGTGGCAGAGAAGCCATGAGATACAAGCATATGTGGGTTTTTGAATAGGACACAAAAGTTAGAGGAAGGCGGAGACATCAAACAATGACAGGGAAGGCGAGGAGAAAATGAAAGCGGGAAGCACAAGGGAGAGGATAAGATAAAAAGATGAATTTATGGAAGTAAGAAGAGCATTAGGATTAAAAGACCTGCATTAACAATGAAACCGCATTACCTGTTACTGTGAAATAGAAAATTGCATTTGATTAACATTATGGGTTGAGTCACTGTTGCAGGTAGAAAGAAGAATGAGACCACAATTAAGTGAAACGAAACTGAGAGACGATAGCAAAGCATAAACTGATCCTGAACAAAAGGCAATCATCCTGTTGCACAGTGTAGCAGCTAGAGGTATGAAAAAGAATTGTGCTTCAGAAGAATTTCCTGATGGTAACAACAGTTCTCATGCCATAATGCCACATTGACAAGATTTTTGTGTAAGATGAGGACTTCCAAATTTGTCTATATGACCATTACAGTCTGACCTCTGAGGGTTAATTAAGCTTAGAAAACTAACTACATGATTAAAATGCACAATATTTCATTTTATTAAAAAAGAAAACACCTTTAAACACAACACTTGTGTTTTCACATCTCAAGCCTTTATGGCAAACATGATAGCAAACTGTTGTCTGTTCAATTCAGTTCCTGTTTTTACAAAGTCCAATGTTGACTTATGTTGTAGCTCTGTTTTTGGGCTCCAACAAAGCCTGAGGAAAACATCTGGCTTTTTCGCTGCTAAATGGTGGACTATGTTCACCAGCTGGTCGCTAAATGTTTCTGTCTGGTCTCTGTCCTTTGCTGTTTGGTGCTGGACGGGTAGCATAATGTAGATTTATCAGAGTTTTTTTTTAGCTAAAAACATCTGCCTGTTGCTGGAAACAAGGTTGAGGAGAGTGGTGAGAAAGAGGGCTCTGAAACCAGAACACTAAGCTGAAAATGAAAGCTGAAAAAAAAGTTCCTTAAAGCTATGAGGAACTACAGAGTTGGGTGATAATTCTCTCTGGGTTCATCACAATGAGCGATGCCACTCACATAAAACCCATTGTGAGCAGTTTGAGCAAATGACTGTTTTTTCAGCTTTTCTGCTGAGGATGATCTCTAATCGGGCAATGACAATGACAGTGAACTAGGTGACGGTAATGACGGTGACAGTCTCACTTGTTGTAGAGCACAATGTCAGGTCTCCAGATCTTGTTTGATGGAACTCTAATGAACTCAATCCCGTCAAACTCTGCCGGTATCCACCGCAGCTTGTAGTCATTCCAAATCTGAGAAACAGGAAGAGAAAAACATTGTTAGTATTCTGCAGAGTCAATCTGTTTTGTGTTTTGCATTGTACACCACAGACAGTATTACTAGTCCCTAGAGACAGACCCTCTTCATGGGAATATTCTGAAATACATATTTATACTGCAGGCAAAACTTCCTTTGATGTTTTAGAGCCAAATCAGGGTATAGCAGCCCCAAATCTTAGAGCATCTGAGGGCTTTCATTTCTTTTTCACTGAAAATCAAGCACAGATATGTATGTTTTTGATACAATCCCTACAGGTAATAGAGCCACAAAGCTTTAGTACACAAATAATAAGTCATCTAAAAAGCAGTTCACAGAGGAGAGGAGTATGTGACCAAATAGCTCACTGACAGAAATAAAGGATGAGCGCGTTCACATGATGTTGAGTCAACATACCTGCGGGTAACATTTCATGAGCCATGGATCCATTAGTCTTGGCTATTTGCACATCATTCAAGATGAATTCATTCATTAGCAAGGCAGATTAATACCCGGTTATGACCTGGGAGCTGTTTAATTAACCATTTCATGCTACATTGGCTTTTTTCATTTATCTATCCAGAGAGTTTACAATATGATTGGCTGGAGATGTAATTACAGATTGAGGTTGAGGTATATGGCTTATTGTTTACAAGATGCAAATGATTCTGCATTTACTTTCGATGGACATTACAGCAATGAGAAGAGAATACAGTGAGTCACTAAAAACCTGCTGGTACATCTGATGTGTATTTTTGTTAAATGTTGTATGACAATAATCAGAAGAGTGCTATTATAATTTCACTTCTAATGCATGCAGTGTTCCTTAATTAGTGTTCCATTAAGCGGATGTTCAATTAGGGTACGCCATCTTGAATCCTTTCGATTTATTTTTTTTACTCTTTCTGTTATGAATATTTTAACACGGTGTACCAATACAGCTTTTGTTTGAATCTCTGCTAAGCAACAAAGCAACCATCAATTTGCTGATCCCACCCCTGTAGGTTAGCGTCAACCTGAAATACACACACCACACACCATGAAATAAATAAAGAAAAAAATGCAAACAAAATGACATGAATCTAAAAATACTGTGCAACACAGTAATATTGTTTATGGATTCTAATTCATTTGTATGTGTATTCCATTGCTTATTTATTAATTGCACGGTCTACTTATTAATATTTAAATAGAGTTACTCATATTTATTATGTATCCATTTTCCAATATTTATTTGAAATTATATTTCAATTCTGCCTCCTTCTGTTGAAAGCAAACAGCTTGGCAAAGACCTCTTATTATTTCCACATCATATACAAAGGCTGCCTGTAGTTAGTATTTTTTTTAATACCTTACATAAAAGTATTTACTGGAGCTTTGGTTTTCAGTGAGTGTAAAATGAAGCGCTGTTTACAGCACAAGAGGAATCCCCTGCAGTGTCACCACAGAACCGATGCAATAAATTCATCAAGGGGGGCACTTCTAAAATAGCTACCACTGTCAACCCACTGGCTGCAATTCAAAGTCTTTATCAGTGACCATGATGTTGACACAGCTTCTCATTAGTGATGTTTTCTTATGAATAAACAGCTCAGCCATTACAAACAACAAACAGGATCAGCTTATAAAGGCCTTTGAATGCATTTTAATTGGAGAGCTCAGAGATCACAGTATCTTATCCACCACTGAATCACATCGACATCCAACAGCTTTTTGCCCATGTAGCGCAATTAGTCACTGATTTAAAAAGGCACTGACTATCATGTTTTTTTTTGTGTTGCAGCTTAAATTCTTTTTCAAAAAAAAAAAAGGAAAATAGAGATTTAGTGCAGTGGAAAGGAAAGGACAAGAAATAACTAAAAGGTATAATCAGAAAAGTCACAGTTTGGAGGACAGATATAAAGTTATTTGGGGAAACAGCTGGCTGTTTGAGGTCAGGAGTTCAGGGTCCGTGGCCATAGATCTACTGAGAGGCAGAGCGTGACTAACCATAATGTTAACATTGATCACCAACTGATTTCATTCAAGTGTCTATCTGAGGTATCCTTGCTTTCTTGTTCACTTGTCCTCTCTCCTTTATTCTTACTGCGTTTAACATTTCAGTGATGTATGACACACATTAACACACATGCACACACACACGAACACACAAGTGAACACACACTGGGAAAGGGAGAAACAGCGTGGCATCCCATATTGATGTGTGCTTAATATGTATGTGCTAACATATATGGACCCATCAGTCTTCACTTACCCCTGTATCTGTAGACCCCAAGATGGGGTTAGGTCAATGTAATAGTTAATACATGTTATATGTGTGTGTGTGTGTGTGTGTGTGTGTGTGTGTGTGTGTGTGTGTGTGTGTGTGTGTGTGTGTACTTACATGTCTGAGCCATAAATTAGTTTCCATGATCTGATTCACCTCATCCTGCAGAGAGACAAGGAGATGGAAGTAAGCTTGCTACCTACCAAAACGTGTGTGTGTGTGTGTGTGTGAGGGAGAGAAAGAGAGTATGTTGTTGGCACAGTAACTGTAATAACTGCCACGTGCCAAGTGCACACCATATTGAGTAGTATAAAAATCCACATCATTTTTTAAAGGAAATGGAATTTGTCCTCTAATCTTTGTCCTCTACAGCTGAAGTTGAAAAGGTCGGCTGTGAGTAAGTTAATAATAGATGAAGAGGTTACAGAGTCACCTTCTCTCTACCTCTCTCCGTGACCCTTATTCATTTTGCACTCCTGTGATAGTTAGAATTTCACAAACCACATACAGAAATGCATCAGCCATATACACTGTATACAAGCAGACGTGAGGATATGTGCACAGACAAACACTTTGTGATACATTCAGTCATTGCATCCACACCCACACCCACATCCACACACTCACCTTTAGATTAATCTCACCTTGCCGAGCAAGCAGATATAGCTACATATCAGTCCAGTCTGAAAAAGGCTCCTGCAGGCAATTTTCTCTTAATCTGAGGATTTCCATTTTGAGCTGAAAACCTCTTTTCACTGGGGGATGTGCAGCAAGCCCCCCTCCACCAACGCTGCCTTCCCTCACTCGCATTAAACTTAACATTGCCAAAGCAAAACAGCAATGTATAACAACACTGTGTGACATTTACGAAATCCGTGAAATTAAGCAGACTAAATAAAGAATGTATTCACTTTCGGCTTTCACTTCTTACGTTCGGCAGCTTTTCTTTTGCCTTTTCTATATCAAAGGTAGCAAAAATGATCAAGACGCCTGTAGGAAGATGTTTCCCAGTTCAAACAGACTCTCACATACTGCTGCAAGGATGCTATAAGTGAAACATTTAAGTTACATTTAACTTGTTCATGCATACCTCGAAAACTAAACATATTGAACTGTATGAAATTTATGTGCAAAGGCTCTTGAAACACCTTTGAAATCATGTTAAACGGAGGTTTTTGTGCGTTTAAAGTCTGTGTAAAAGCAAATTCTGAGATTTCTTTCCAAATATACTAAATATGTTGGAAAATAGTTGCTGAAAACGTAAAAAGATTTTGAACAATATATTACTGAAATGTGGAGTTAGAGGTTAAAACAGTTTTTCACCAGTTTTCAGTCCAGGATTTTTTGGGCGGTCCTAAAGGGTGGCTCGATGACACGCTGAGGTCACCCTGAGCATACGCCTGCATCCCTAGCAGAGAGATAGATGAATTCATCTCACTCAGAGTGTTTCAAAGGTAGTCATGTCATTTTCTGAACTCATCTGACACGTTTCAGTCGCTTCTAAATTGCTGCTTGACTGCTCCCATGAGTGGGCGTGTCTCCATCACATTCAGTGGACACGCCCCCACAGTCCTGGAGCTGAGAATACTGCTCATTTTTACACAAATTTGGCTGGGTGGTTAATAACACATCTCAATAGCACATCTCTAACACAACTCTTCTTTGGTCTGACAAACTCACACATTTATTCTACTTTAATTATTCTAATATAGCCTACTCCTCTTTGTGTGTGTGTGCGTGCGTGCGTGCGTGCGTGTGTGTGTGTGTGTGTGTGTCTAGCTTACAACTTTGACCAGCTGCGAGATGGAGACCTCAAACTCCACAGTGACGGGGTCAGACACATTCTCCACTGGTCTGATGAACTGGTTATATCTTCTGAACAGTTTCCTGAACAACCGGTCCTCTCCCTTGGATGAAAAACAGCCTGGACCGATGGAAAAGAGACAAAGACAAGAGACGACAGAAAGAGTGACTGGATGCAAATGTGAGTAAAAAGAGAGGAAGAGACTGAAATAAAAAGAAGTGTTAGAAACAAAGGCTGAAAGGCTAATGCTCACAGTGCTAATCAATCACAGAATCACAGCTATCACCCACAGACATCCAAGTCCCTTTAAATCAACTCAAGTTGTGCTGCACATCACTTTGATCAGGAACTGAGAGAGAAGTAGACATCAGCGTCATCCAATTTTGATGCAGTGTCACATCAATCACGTTTTTGATTTATGGATTAATGCTTGATGAATCATCTATAAATACGTCTCTTTCGATTGTAAATCCTCTCAAGTCTGTGACATGAGATGACTTTTTTCTTTGTGTGATTTTGCTGATTTTAATGGAGTCATAGCATAGCAAACTGAAGGGTGTGGGTATAAATTGTTTGTTTTCTTATTTTTTTTTTATGATCGTACGATGTCTTGTATTTATCTTGTTAGTTGGGAATATGAGATTGGGAGAAAAAAAAAAGATCATTACTTTATTCAAGACACAGATGCCCCACATTGACCTTTCAATCCTGACCTTTTGAATGACACATCTGCTTCCCACTGCCTCATTTTATTTCAATTTAGTTCAGTTAACCATGAGACCTTTTTCATTAGCTCCTGTTTTCAAATCATCACCTGTCTTAAAAAACCTGGCCATAGCCTAGAGAGCTGCATTTCAGCCATATCTACTGGTACAGTTCAATCCAAACAATCCATTGCAACTGACCTGAATTTATGAATTATTTGACCACTGCTGTAGTTCATCATGTTGGAGTAAACAAACATTTGGGATGAGTATCATTTTATAAAGCCCCAAGAGCGTCTGCTTATTTAAGTGGGCAGGTGGCATATTACCATATCCAAGATATCCTAGAATAGTATCTCATTTCAGCTCAAGTAAAACTGTGATATCTAAATGGAGATAAATCACAGAGACAAGCATGTCCTCTTCTTTTCTCTTGACTGATGGTAAATATAGACAAGTAGGTGTTGGCAGCTGTGACGGTTCATCCTATAAGAGTACACAATTCATTATAATTTACTTAAATATAGGTGTGTGTTTGGCTAGACCTAAGTGCTCTATACATAACTGAAATATGAAGAGTCTTATTTTTTAATTATCCAGGAAGGAGCCTTGAAGGCCCGAGGCACAATATCAGCATGGCTATTGTGTAAAATACAAGCTATTTTAATCTAGTGCAGAGGAGTTGTAGACTGTAGCTAGAGGAGGAGATGAAGCGCTGAAAGATTTTTATAGTGCAGGTGAAGAATCAAGTTGTGAAAGGAGCTACTGGTTCAGTTAATGTCTTTTCTGATTCTATAGTCTTTTTTCTCTTTAAGACAAAATCATTAATGTTAATTAATGTGATGTAGAGACACTGGACTCTAAAAAAACAATTGTAGCCTTTTGGTTTGTGTAGCAAATTTGAAATAATACCCCATAGTTGCTAAATGCACTCAAACTTGAGTCATAACATGCAGAAATGACCTCGTTCTATAGTATTATTCAGCTTTAGTGACAGAGCTCACCATTCCCAACAGGATGCAAGTGACATCCCGTATGAGGGATTAACTGGAAACAACAGTATTGTTTCAAATCTACTGTTTACTGGTTGTACCAGAGCTGCTAAGCTACCTCTGGTGCAAACCAAACATTTATTTATGAAGCAACCAATGTATTTGCACAGCATATCACTTTCACCCGTTATATGAAACACCAATGAAATAAGAAGGAATAGCTGCATTTGGATGAAGTGGCAGTGGGATGTTATGTGGAAAACTACTTGTGCCATGCACAGCGTGAAATCAGATCATGGTTGCTCATGGCCTAATGTAACAAGGCCAATTATTGACTGACTTATTTATTAAAACAAATGGAACGATGCCTGCAAGCTAGTTGCGGCAGAGAACTTGAGTTGCTTGTTACATGTCACACATGTCTCACACGCCACAATCATTTACCAAACACACCCTTCCAATTTGGTGGTTTATTTCAGCTGTAATCATTTCCCATCTCTCCATCTGCTCTGTCAATGCAATTGCTGCCCTGCGTCAGCATCACCACCTGTTCCTTCAGCCCCACGACCACCACTGCATCGATGTACAGGCTCTGGGAGGGTTTCATTTGCTTATCACTCCTCAATGTCTCTATGTAGACATATATTCAAAGGAGTGATGAGATTGAAGCCTGGACAAACTCATTCCAAATGTTGTCTGAACGGAACTCAAGTTTGTTTGGCTGCACTGTAAACAGATGCACTCTTGCTGTATTTCTGACAAAGTACTGTAGCTGCTCAAAGAGTGTTTGCTGACCTCAAAATTATGGAACCTGTAAAATTAAACCCCACTTGCTGTAACACCGATAACCACAGCTGCCAAATCAACCAGGACTGAAACTTTTGGGATAATAGTACAAATATAAGAATCTAGTTATTACATTAAATAACCCCAAAACTGAACACTGAGATAGACTAGTCATTGTTGGTTGTGTAAGCCACAAACATTTTCAAAGGGAACCATATCAAACGAAAGTTGGAAGTTCCCCACACAGTTTGCTGCCTGAAGGCCAACTGAGTCACATTGGCTATCAACGCTACTGTTTGTGAACATGATCACCCACTCTCCCTCCTTCAAGACCCCCAGTGCTTAAAGCTGTCACTCAAAAAAAAGAAAAAACCCTGCTCGCTCCCCCAACACACTCTATAAATATCTAAATCAATGCTACATTCTTCACTTTTGGACATCTGTCAAGGTTGTTGGATGGAGGTGAGGGCACCATGGAGAACTGGATTGAAGAGAGGGTGCACAAAAGGAACAAAGAAAAGAAGGAAGAAGGAACAAACAAAGACACAAGAATACACATATAAAAAATTTAAAAAAGACGTCTATTATCCAGAGGATCTTTGAAGAACTTGCATCACCTCAAAGACACCAGAAGATTTTGCTTCTGTTGTTTCCCCCAAACTCTTTGAAATATTACCCTTGTTTGACTAAACCCAGAAAAACTTAGTATGGGATAGATGAGAGAAAAATCTTTTAATTAAATGGACTTCTTTGGAAACTCTAATGATGAAACAGTGCTGACCCTATTACATCAAGATCCCTTCCCTAAAGGCAAGAGATAACCCTTGTCGTGCAGATAACAATGACACCAGAAACCCAGATGGTTCTGAACTCCAGCAGACAGCCCTCTGGAGAGAATGACAAGAGGAATAAAAAAGTACTGAGAGGAGAAGAGAAGAGGAGTTGAGAAGAAGCAGAGACAGATTGAAAGCAAAACCTTCTTAAGATGTCACTCAGCAGATTACGTGAATCCGGACATCACAGCCCTCTGTCTGTTAGCTGCCTAGCATGTGCTAATGCTATGCTCAATAGAGTTTAAACACTTTGCATCTGATCCATGTTTGGCAAAAAAAAGGAAAAGAAAGGAAACATACACAAAGTTGGCAGCAGTATTTGGATCACACACAAGAAATAGAGTGCAATAGAAAAGAATAGAATAGAACAATAGTCAGAGGAAGGAAGGATAGAAGAAAGGTCATTTTAATTAAAAGATAAAAGAAAATTAGTGGATAAATTAGATGGACTGAAATGGACTGTCATGGTGGTTCATGGACTTGTTAGCAGAATTACAAAGGTCCACTGACTAAACCAGCTCTTTGATCAAAACAGGATTCTATGCTCTCTCACTCGCACACACACACTCACACACACACACACGTGCAGACACACATACAGTACATGCATTTAGCATGGTCAGATGCATTTCACGTTGGGAATCATAAAAGAGCTAATTATGACAGAAAGCCACAGGTTTTATCCCCTTTCATCTGTATTTGTCACATTTCCCGCCCCCTCCCTCCACTTATCTTTCTCTTTCTCTCTGTGTTTCCGATTATCAGTAATCCAGTGTCACTCACCTGTTTTCACTGGCTGCTTTCGTCATGCTAGGATTTACATATCACACGGCAAAAATGATTTACTAAGATGGGACTCGTTTTTTCATCATGATGTACAAACAAAACCAAGATCTACAAAAGTGTATGACAATTTGCAAATGAGTCATGATCACAAATGCATCTTGCTATCCACTACTGTCAACTAAATTAATATGAAATGATTTCCCAATGAGTAAACGTCACAAGAAAGGGAAGGTGTGTTAAGCTTTGGCTTTCTGCACATGTTGAGACTGTGTACTGTACATGAGGGTGCAGTGAGAGAGATTTAAGGGGGAGTGGTGTCTTTTATAGCATTTCCGAAAGCAAAACATAAGAGAGCAAAAGTCTGAGGAATTGATTAAAATGTGTTTTTTTCTGATCTAATGTGAGCTGTAATAGTTAGGATGCCTGGCCAATGAGCTTACGACATGCAGTAACCTACTGTAGTGTTTCATCCAAGGACAAAGACCATAGTACTGACTAGCTACATTAGTTTGCGGGGTTGCATTTTGTAAATCTGTTCACAAGTGTGTCCAGCATCTTGTATTTCACCTTGTCATATCAGTCCTATGCTATAAGAGTAAAGTTTTCAAACCAAACTAACATAGCATGCTATCTAGCAAGAGCTGATAAAATCTGCCAATTAATTTTCCGCCAGCAAAATTCATTAGAATTCAACATAATCCCTATCGGTTAATACTAAAATTGTGCTCACCATGCAAATGGAGATGTAGAAATGTGTAAACACCATGAAAAAGATGTCAGTTTTAGCCAAGAAACACAGTCAGTAAGATAAGCACAGTTTTTCACAGCAGTCATTTTGATTTGACATGGTAAGAAAATCACAGGTGTTACTGATGACATTAACGATGGTTCTGTTTTGTGTCCCAGTAAGCTATGTCGGCGAGCCAGTATGAACAATACCCCTTTGAAGCAGCTAAATGGAATTTAGCCATCATTATTTTAATATTTACACCTGTGATATCCCAACTGTGACAAAAAAAGAAAATGGACTGTGCCTGGTCAGATGTGTCTACCATAGATGAGTTTCTGTCCAAGCTAGTTTTGTCAGTTGATTCAGTGACACCTGGTGATTGTATAGATATTTAGTAACAACTAATCTCTACATAACAACCTGGCTGGTTTAATTCAGTAATATGTAAATCTCCACCTATACACTTAGGCTACTGTAGATACACTGAGGATGAATTTGAGAAAGAGCAGCTGGTCCAACTGGCTCTTAATCGGCATCTGACATCACCATAAGGTGTTCAGTGATTTCATTTTACCGACTTGTTTGCAATATTTCTGTGATGTCTCATCAAGCACAAGCTTCTTCCTGACCACTGTCTAGATGTAGACCTGTTTATTCACCTCTGTCCTAACATTTCCAACGGAAATGTGATATTATTGTAAAAATATGTAGTTTGTTTGTTGAGATGACAGCTGTCACAATCTCAGAATTTTTCTACATGATTATCAGCCAAAATAATTCACACTAACGATATTATCGCAATGTCTATAGAAAAATGACAGTTGGTGTGTTACCACCAGCTACTCTATTGGTGTATGAACAGAAAATAAATGTAATAATAATATGACATATGATGTAATATGTACATTATTAACAGGATCAGTCAATCAGTATTT
The DNA here is from genome assembly GCF_000972845.2 of Larimichthys crocea. Lineage (NCBI taxonomy): Eukaryota > Metazoa > Chordata > Actinopteri > Sciaenidae > Larimichthys > Larimichthys crocea. The sequence goes on from NC_040020.1 coordinate 38,798,208, forward strand.
CATTTATATCATAATAATTCATACATTGATATCGGTATATCAACTTGAGTTGAGATAGTCTTTTCAGTCCGACTCCTTTTTTTTTTTACAACTAAAATCAGAAAAAAAGAAGCCAGCTGCAGTTTAAGATGAGTTCGTGATTACAGTAAAGTCAGCAGCATGTACCTTTATGTAATGTACTCAAATGTACAGTATCAATTATTCAACTCAATGTGCAGAATCTGTCAAAACCCACTTAGAAAGTAAGTTGCTTCAAATACACATCCCGTGAGATATTTAATGCACCCAAGACATGAGGGTTGAAAGTCAACTTGCATATTGTAAAAAAAAAAAAAAAAAAAAAAAAGGTCCGGATATGACTGCCAGTCAGGTCAATAATAGAGAGCAAGGATAAAAAGAATGAAGAGGGAGGAAAAGGGGTTAGACAGGAGGAGACAAGTGAAGGACAGATAATGAGTGATAGAGAAGAAGAGATTTTATGGCCTGTTTGAAAGGCTACTGTTAGAAAGCCATTTAGCCTCCATTCTCCCCTGAGCATGCAAATGCTTTTAAAGGAGAGTGTGAGAACAAGAGACAGAGAGGAAGAGACAGGGCTGAAAGAGAAAGTGTTTATTTTACTTTTACTGCTTTCACTTCATCATGTACAATCCTTTGAATGTAAATACTGCATAAAAGGAGTAATTGCTTTGCAGTAAGCTAGAAGGCTCCAATTATGCTGTTTGTTTTCCAGGGTTGGAACAAGATTAAGTCAACTGACAGAGATTAAACGGGAGCAGGAGAGTAGAGAGAGTGAGAGAGGCAGCAAAAAAGACTAAGAGATGCAGCTGAGAAAGATGAAGTGGAAAGTTGATGACAGCAACAGAACCTGAGAGATTTGTGAGTGAGAAAGTGTGGTGGAAGCACAAGAATGTGAGAGACAGGTGTAAAGAGCCAGAGAGGATGGGATAGTGACGCTGGGGTGTGTGTGTGTGTAGGTGTGTGCAGGTATGTGTGTGCGTTCGCTAAATGGAGTAGGAACAGATGTGATGCCAGTGACAGCAGAATGCTTTTTCCCATCACAGATACACCATGTCAAAGCCTGCAAACAACTTTCTTTCATTTTGCTTTTCTTCCATTCTTTCATTCTGTCTTTTACAGCAGATACAAGTACCAATACGTGTCCAATATAGTGCTTTTAAAAGCCTCATGACATTCACAGAAGACTGCACATGTGTCTGTGCGCTTTTCATGCAGAAAGATAATGATTTTTTCTTCATAATGAACACATCAAATAGAAATTGTACATCTTTTGCCCTTAAGGCTTGTTCCCCAAAAATTGGGTTACACGAATTTGAATATGTTTGACGTAAAAGAGTCATTCAATCTTTTAGGTTCAGTATCTCAACAGCGGTTTTCTCATTTAAAAATGTACATGTCGTGGTGCTTGGGTATAAATGAGACCCTGAAGCGGCCATATTCTTCTCTCTGTGGTTCAGGTAATGTCACCTTGAAGAGGCCAGTGAGAGAGAAATTAGGCATGACCAATACATGGGAAAATACATGTATTTTTACATTTTAAAAAAAGCTATTAGGAAAAGTGTTAAAAAACGAAACATGTGTTTGCATATGTGCGTGTGTTTTTTTGTGGAAATAAAGGAAAACAGCTTTACATGTTCTAGGAAAACATATGAGGTGTTCTCAATACATTTATCTATGACTCAGTTTGTGTTTAACCACGCCCACCCTGCTCTGTGTTCTGCTCTATAAATGTTACTGTGATATAAACCTTGTTACCACACAGCTGCACAAACACACACACACACACACACACAAACACCTAAACACACACACACAGACACTTCATCACCACAGTTCACTGAACGGATCATCAGTCATGCAGTCAAATACATTAAGAGAGCAGCCTCTATTTAAATACAGGGGACAGCATCATGAATATACCTACAGGCTGAGCTAACACATTAGTAGTAGCACATTGAAACCACCGGAAGCAAAAGATATACTGTATATACATGTACATGCTACTTTGTGTGTGTGTGTGTTCATGTGTTTTGTAGGCCAAAGGGGGAAATATATGCGCATACTAGTTGCCATGTGTAAGAGATAAGAATTTCAGCCTTCTGTTTGCCAAAATGTCCCAACACTCATCCCTGAGAAAGGATGTGACTGTAACTTCTAACTTTAGCAAAGGAAACATAACTAGCTCTGATTAGATTAATTGGCAATTTTCCTTCTATAGAAGAAATGTGACATCTTTATAATGCACAGAGAAGTGGATGCATGCATTCCAACATTTAACCAAAACTATGATCTTTAATCTTAACCAAGTGCTTTAGGTTGTCTAAACATATCCAGAAAGTCCTTATGCTAAAAACGCTATTTTGTTATAAATGAATGTGATTTTTAGGCGACAGGTTTGCCCATTTCTTCCTATTCTATCCTATCCTATTTCTGTCTGTACAAAGTATGTTGAGACTAGTGAGTGTTCAGGGAGTTGTAGATAGTCATAAACATGTGATGTCTAAAATTCATTAATTGTGATTATGTAAAAAATTAAGCTTAAAGGTCCAGTGTGTAAGATTCAGGAGTATGTTTTTTGTGAATTAAAGGATTGGAATACTATATTTATTAATGTTTCTTTCTTCACCAGAAGATAAGAATCATTGTCCTATAATGAGCCCTTTATATTTATAGTGAGAGCGGGTCCTCTTCCATGGAGTCTGCCATTTTGAACAACCATTTTTGTACAGTAGCCCAGAACAGACAAACTAAACCCTGACCCAGATATAGACTTTAGCTTTTAATGTGAATTTGGTAGTTTTTCTTAACTGCTTGGAATGAGAGGGTGATGCGTGGGAGAGGATTCATTTGGTTGCAATCTGCAACTTTACTGTGGGGTGCCACTAAATCCTACAAACTGGACCTTTAAAGCAGACTTAAATTCAGAATGATGTAAAACAATGTGCGCTGAGATTTCCCACAGCTTAGCACTTTTGCCCATTAGTTTACATGCACAGATTTAGATTCAGGCCCATGACTTTCCACAAACATTTACAAATGATTTAGGTACAAAATTTTCTTCTGACAATAGACACACACACACACACACACACACACACACACACACACACCACCTCCTTGCCCAGGGGGTCATGCAAAATATGAGTGTAGAGCCTCATAAACCATGAAAGAGCCTCTCTGCCACCTTGCATAAATCAGATAGCTGCTATTTGTGCCCTTGGAGCAAATGTTTACGTTACTGCTTTGAAATGCCGCCGCATAATTACAGTCTCTGCCTCTATTCCACAGAGTGGCTCCAGGTCACATCCAGGCTCGCTGCCACAGCTGTGGTCAGTGATTAAGTCTCTGGATATATTTCAATAATGTCAAAGCCTTCCTCCCTTCTTTAATTCTATTAATCCCCCATCCTCTCAATTTCTTCCTCTGTCATTTCTTCCTTCCTTCCTTCCTTCTTTCCTTTCTTCCTTTTCACAGAGAAAATACAAGAACAAACATAATAATCACAAGTCAATGCAACTTTCAATGCATGCCATAATTGGGCTGAAACAAAATACGGTTATCAGGCCTATCCAAAGACGCACATTGCAACAAGAAACGTTTTTATCAAATGCCTGCAGACATGCATTCACATCGCCTATCTGCCCTCTGTCTGAATAAAACAATGTTGGCGCAGGTCCTGTGCAACCCTCCAAACTCTGCAACAGCCGTAAACACGGAAACAGAGCCTGTAAACAAATTCTAATCTGTTTTGGTTTCCTGGAATGACGACTGACGCCTCAAAGCAAAATTTGCATTCATCAAAATTCATTTGCCCCTTCTCGCGTTCTTCTGCATTTCATTTTCTTGGCCTAGTTAACACGACACGAAGCAAGTCCTGGACGAGGTTAAAGAACAAACATTTTAAATTAACTCATGAGGCTGAAATGGACAGTTGGTGATAGATCACTGGACGTTTAACGATGATTTTGTTATTTTCAAAATTATGATGAAACTGAAAAAGTTTTGAGACTGGTTAACTAGAGCTCTAAAGGCGGAGGAACGTCTTTGGATTTTACGCACTGAACAGAAACTCCACTACCTCGTTACTGACTTTGCGCGGTTGGAAGATTAAGAGAAACTTACTGAAAAGTGTCTGACTGAACAGTCATAAAATCTCCAAGTTGACTATCGAGGCACATTTCATCGCCATTTCTTTTAAACCAATTCTTTAGAGCGTCAAATCGACATGATACAAAAGCCTACCTGGGATAAATCCTACTTACCTTGCGCCATCAAACACATGAGAAGAAACAGCAAAGTCCATCTCGCCGCCGGCTGCATGTCTTCCCCGTGTCGTTCGGGGATCCTCTTCACTTTCCTTCTGAAGGAACTCTGTCGGTTCAATCGATGAGATAGATGGAAGAAATAACATGAAATACGTGCGTCTCTCTCTCCCCTGGTGCAGTCTGTCTCGCTGTGCCGGTGCGCTCCTTCCTGATCCTATCCGAACTTCACTTCACTTGTCCCTCCCCTATGAGCGCAAAGCTTCCCTCTGGCGCATCCATAAGGACTCCACACAGGGAGGGGAAAACAGCCCAGACAATTGCCTGGAAGGATAATAGTTGTAATTTGACTCCGAGGATGTCAGGAAAAGAAAATGAATACATAAATTCGAAAATTCACGAAGGCAGTCTTTATGGTTTGGTTGTTTTAGATTTGTTTAGAATAAGATGGTGTAAAACAACCAGAACTCACACTGGGGAACATTCCAAATGTGTTGTTTATGTGTTTGTTTATGATTGATATTTCTGTCTAAATTATTATAATACTATGCCAGTTTACATATCAGCTCACATGGACGTGTTAGAAAGTTTAGTTTTGTGGTGGTAAAAGCAGAACTGAGTGATTTGTGGTGTTTGCAGACAGCTCGTTTCAGCACCACGAACAGCGGCATGGACTTTCACCGAGGCAGCTGTCCGCGGTGCTGAAACGAGCTGCGCACTAACGTGCACTTACTTCATTCAGGCGGGTATTTCACATATTACTAACGTTTTACACCATGTTTTGTCGCATGAGACTATCATATGTCGAGATACATCTTTATGAAACACATGTCAGTGTCAAAGTACAATGTTTCCATTACTTCAGAACGTGTGATAAATCCAAGATGCTGTGTCTTAACCCAGCCACTAAACCGCAGCACTGCGCTGTGCTGAGGAGGAAAGTTTAGCTGCTCTCAAACATAATTTCTGCCTCATTGAGAAGCGCCGCTCGTATTATGTGCTCCCCAGGTGTCTGTTTACCAGCCTCTGGATCGCGCCGATTAAGTTTAATTTTAGCCCGTGATTTTCCACGCTTGGTTTGACGTCATCAAACAAAGTAATTGCGGTGGTAATGCTTAGCCGAGCTGAGCTGAACCGAGCCGACATAAAAAACAAAAAATAAAAAACTTCAGTGAGCAGTTAGAAAGTGGACGAGACACAAACTGTGGGGGTGGAGGGATAGAGAGACTGAACTTACCTTTGTGGCTGTCTACACCTGCTTATTTATGGACACACACATTCATATGCTACCCTTTGTTGACGTTGAAGGCAGTCGTTTGGTTTGGTTTCATGGGGTGAATTTGGAACTGCTCATCAAAACCTTCTGTTGAACAAACTCTAATTCATTTAATGACTGGATGAATTATTCAGTTTTCATTTCATTATTCTTAATTCTTAAGTGGCCTATTGTTATTCAAAAGTACCATCATTTGTTCCATCTTTGTTCCCTTGGTGTGTTTATAACTACGTCCCACACTAACAAATCTCTCAGCCAGCCATCCAACACTCCAATTATTCTTATTGTTTGTTTTTAGTTAATATTTTCTTTTGTATGAATTACCAAGATCATAAAATACTCCATTATAAGGAGGATGATACAATTATTACAATAATTACTTAAGTGAAACAGCTAAACCTGCCTCGGGTGAAGCTCTCCCAGATGTGATATGTGGGATATAAATATCCATATGCAGCAGAGGTGTGTATGTATGTATGATGGTGCTTTTACACACATACCTTATGTCAGGACCTCCCTTTCACCCTCAGGTTATATCACACAGGACAAACACAATTAACCTTCACGTCAGGGAGTGTTGTCACAACAATCAGAATCTCCTCGTCAAAACACTTCATATTTCTCTTCTCTTCTTTATTTAGCTATTGGAAGGAGTTTACTGCGACAGCTGAAATCCCTGCAGACAGACGCTGCATAAAAAGCACAGATGAAGAAAAAACAGAATAAGCACAACAGGGATAATGTGTTTTTGCTGTTGCTGGTGTCACCATCTGACAAGCACTGAGCTCACAGTGTGGCGTCATGACACGCTTGTCTTCGCCAGCCTTATTAGTGAAGCGGTTTAGAAGAGGAACTAGGTGAGAAGCAATGTTTCTGCCAGGATTGTTTAGCGTGACGCACCATAGCCTGTCCTGCTGCTCTGCTCCAGGCCATGTTTAATTCATGTTATTCGTAAAAGCTGGATGCACCGAGTCCAAAAGCCATTAGTGTCATCCTCTTTTCTCTCCACAGCGTCATCTCTCCATTTTTTATTTCTACGACCTCCATCAATCACTCTTTGTCCTCCTTTTCAGACTTCTGTTGTCCTCTCAGGCCTCTTTTTTTTTACTCAATTTTCCCTATTTGCTCATTTTATTCCTCCCTTTACACACTTTCTGTGACCCTTCTCCTTCACCACACATACCACGAACATGCCTTCCCCCACGGCACCTGCTCTCATTCATACAACGTACACTGGTGCCATCTTCCTGCCTCAAATGAAACACAACTCATAAAAATATCTATCTCCCTCGCTAGAACTTTTAGACCATCCTGAATTATTCACATTCACATATCTGCACCACATCTCCTGACTCTCGAGAGAAGTGCTTTTATTTTCAACCCCAAGTAATAAAATCTGGATGGTCTTTTTTTTTTTCCTCCTCCTTCATGATCATCTCACTGAGGTAAGTTTAATGGAGCGGAGGTGATCAGAGGCTTCTGGAAGCTTCCAGGAGGCAAGAAGGTGGATATCATGTCTTCCTTATATGGTGAGAAAAGACATAAAGGTGATGGTGGAGTAAAGAGGTAAGGGTTGCGATGTGGATAGAATTTGTGAATTTCAGACAGCTTCAGAGCTGCTGCGTGCAGGAAATCACATCAATCTGACTCATCAAGTCTGTTCTACAAATGCGACGCATAACACAAGTGAAATCATCAATCATTATTATCATGGAAATACAATAAAACCACATGAGCCACATGAGTTAAACTCTTGCCACTGCCAATCCCTTCTGACCCTCAATAACCCCTGTTCCCATCACCCGACTCACCCGCCCACCTACTCACCTGTTCCCATTTTGCTCAGCCCTGCTTCATGTGTGGCAGTCTATTTCCACTTGTCCCCTGTCAGGCCATCATGTGTTCCTCACTAAGCGTTCCAGCCAGTTACCGGCCTGCATGACTGAACCTTGGATTCCTGCCCTTTTGCCTAATCCCTGCCTAGTTTAATCTGCCTTTCTTTGTTTGCTTGCCTGATTGCCTGATGTCTGCCCTCTTTTTAGTGAAGTTGAATTTTTAATCTTTATCTGCTTGATCGGGGTCCAAACCTACCTTTACTGAATCTTTATAGAGCGTTCACAGGAGAACAATGCAGCACAAGTCTGTCAGAGTCTATCAATCTATTGATAACAGCCTCATTGTTTCGACTGACTTAACTGTGCTCCACTGAGCCTACTCATGTCGCATGAAATTATATAACTGACTTCTTCATTACAATAACATGAGTTTGTTTGGCTGCAAGTGCTCTTCTGTTGTATTTGTGATAAAGTAAAGCTGTTCAGCAAGTGTTGCTACTGTTCAATTGAAGTTCCATAGTTAACCATTGGTATGGCCAAATCAAGCAATACTGAAATCTGAAACTTTACACACAACTTAGAAAAAGTATTTATTAATAGCTGTTGCAACCCAGGCTTGCAATCCATATGTAGTCATTCTCTCTGCATCCACCTGACCTCTCTCAGGCTGAGGTCAACATAATGTCGAGAGAAGGAACAGGAGCTTGTTTTATGTTTCTTATTTCAAATTACTGTAAGGAAAAATGCTCTATTGAAGTCAATGAAATCTGGGGAGACTGTGGTTGTAACTGGAATGTGAATGCTGTAGGTGACCTGCAGAGTAAATAAATATCTTAAAAGAGTTGTTTTAAACAAGGATCTTACTGTTTACAGTTTAAATACATAAGTTGAATTTCCCTCAAGCAATATATCTGTGTATTAATGTGGCTATTTATTGCTTTAATGGTGGCTTAATTGCAGCCATTGAATCTAAAGTATTGAGATGAGAGCGGTCTTTTCTATCATGTTTTTTTTATAATATGAACCCTTAACACTAAAGTGTATTTTTGGGCTAACAGAATGATATGAGATCTGCCAACAGAAGCAATCCTGTTCTTGAACGAAAGGATTATCAGCTTAATCCACACACATAAAAGCAGGTGGAGGAGTGCATACATACACCTACACAAACACATCTGTTCATTTGTCTCATTAAGGAAAGCAGTAATTTGATTGACTCGGCCCACGTAGATCTGTAGCTCCATAGTGTGAGTGTACAGTTGGTTAGTTTTATACACACCTGGCTGTGCAGCACACCTACATAGGGATGATTTACATCAGCAGCAGGTACCATATTTTAGACCGAAGTGAAAAGTGAACATACACACAAACACACACACATGCTGGTTTTGCAAAAGAAATTTCCCGTGGGAAAGCAAATGTCATATGGCTTGGTGCATGTAATCCAAAAATGGGTTAGCTCATGCTGACTATGACTGCAATGAATCACAAGGGGACACGAATTTCTGCCCCAAATTTTATATAAAACTCCCAGAACACTAGTTTAAAGTCTTAAATCGGACCCATGTGTGCCTTGAAATAGTCTTCACCTGCACACACACTCATGCAAATCACTGAGCTGCGCAGGTCCCAGCGTGAGGAGGAGATTGCATGTCAGGGATTGTAAACTGATGGGTTTAAAGCTGAAATAAATGTGGCAGCTCACCGGTGTGGCAATACTTTGACAGTTACAACTTGTGATAGCGAGGGAAGGAGTATCCGACACTCATATATACTTGAGCCACAGACAAGAGGAATACTTGAACAAGCTCAAACCTCTGTTAGTACATCGTAAGTGCTGTCTAAGAGCAACACACTCATTACTGTCTGCAGAGGTGGATATCTTTTATTCATTGCTGCGTTCGCACAAGGGGAAGAGAAGTATAATTAGAGACCAAATGTACTGTCAACAGCTGTTTTTACATGGTCTGGCTATCAGAAACCAACTGAAATTTCAAACTTGAAATTTAGCTGCCATGTACAGTGTGTCAGTGCTGAGCAGACTGTAAAATATCTGAATAAATCCTTTTCAACTCAGACATTTGTTCACAGGACAAAAGTGGTGGGCAATGGTCTTCCGTTATTACCCAGTGCAGTGTTTCTGTGCCGGTGTCCTTTTTGGTCATCTTCAGCCAGCACACACACACACACACACACACACACACACACACAACACAACACACATACAAGCTGACGCACACAGCGATCAAATGTTGTGTGCTGCTGAAAGTGGGTTATCCTGTGGGACAAGCTGACTTAAGCCATCATGCTTAGCAGGCGATATCTAGAGGAGCCACAACAACACAGTGAGAAGTATAATACTGCTGGGTCATCTGTGACCTATTGCTGCACAGGCACAACTTTATCTTGGCTGTTTCTTTCTTTACTACTTTACACTATGGACTTAGGAATACTTCTAGAGTTCATAATAATAAGTATATCCAAAACTTATTTCATAACAGTAAGTTGAAGCTGTTAAATCTACCTCACTGAAGAATAAAACACTCAGGTGGAGGCACACAAACACAGGAATCTACACTGAAGCTTGGTATCTGGCACACAGCCTGTCCCATGTTCTAAGCTATTTGGGCGTGTAGCGTGAAAAAGGACAGATAATTGGGTTTATCACCAGCGTATTTTTAGTCCCCATTTCTCCGCACACAATTTACAAAAGACTGAAAAGGGCGGTGGGGAAGTAAGGGAGTGGAAGAGCAGAAATAGAGAGAGGAGAGGATAAGGAGAGAGGTAAATAGAGAAATGGAGGTTAACAAAGGGAAGAGAAAGAAGGAATGAGCCACAAAGATTGAGCCTGGCACATGTCCAGGTTTGGTGGAGTGTGTATGAAGGAGCAGTAGTGCTTTTTGCCCTCAGGCACCAGTGCGGGTAGACGAAGCAGAACGAACCCTCTGGTTGACTGCAGGGGTGTCTGACAAACCCTGCTTATTTAGGAGAGCAACCTTATGAAACTTCAGCAAAGCAGGGAGCCAGATTTTCCACCATGATGCAGACCTTGGTTAACAATGGCAAACATGGCATGGCATTAGAGTATTAATCTGATGGTTGCTGTGTGGTTTGAGGCATGACGTCATGCTACCAAGTGAGATGAAGACACAGTTGAGTGAGTGAGTGCTGGAGATTATTTCCATGGTGGGATTTACATTAAACAAAGTAATTTTTCCATCATAAAATAATAGATTTAATCATTTTGATCCTACATTGACCTGGAATCAGGTGAATGGTGTCTCTGTCATTCCCACTCTGCGTCGCATATGCCTTTTTCTGTGATATGTAATTTTGTGCTCTAAGACGTATGTAATGCTTTACAGCACGCAGTCACACACCACTTTTTTACCAATTTTGGTGGAACTTGATCATATTTTATTTTATTTTAACTCTTGGTGGTTTACAGAGTTTCCTGATGGACAGTAAAGTATGGAAAGCCGTTTGAGCATTTGTTCAATATCCTTGATATCGGACTTAAGGTCCACGTACTAGTAAGCTTTTTGTCCTCACTAGTAAGACGATTTTGCGCACTAGTAGAACTACTAGGGCACACTAGTAGAACGACTGTGTCTTACTAGTAACGTTTTTTACACTACTAGTGCCACTTTTGGCCTACTAGTGCGCAATCAAACCCTACTTGTAAACTACTGTGCTGCACTAGTAACACTACTATGCCCTACTAGTAGGCACGTGTCACGTACTAGTAGCCTCCTGGACCCTACTAGTAGCACCAAAATGCCCACTAGTAGCAATAGTAAGGCATTTTTGACCTCACTAGTACTACTAATAAGTACAAAAATGTCCACTAGTAGTACTAGTAAGGTATATTTTACCTTACTAGTACTACTAGTCACAGCGAGAATGCCCACTAGTAGTACTAGTGAGAGCCAAAATATCCACTAGTAGCACTAGTAAGATGTTTTTGACCTTACTAGTACTACTAGTGAGGGTCAAAATGTCTACTAGTAATACTAGTACGTGTCTTTCGACATCACTAGTACTACTAGTGGACATTGGCTTTCCATAGTCAAGTAAACTGCTGTTTTAATACAGCTGCTGTTAGATAATGCCAGCTTGGTTTGTTAGCCAGGACCGATAGAGTGCTACAGTGTTACATTTTAGACGACCAGGAAGAGGAGGTTTTCAGGCCCAAGGTGTGGGCATATGTTGATAGAGAGCCGAGCCAGTGTCATGCCAGAACTGGAGCTGGGCAAGCAGGCGCTGTAGCCAGGCTCAGCAACCTCTATGGACATAATGACAGGCCAAATGATGGAGGGGATGTTAACGGAGGAAAAAAGGAGACTGACCAAGCAAGATGCCATGGGAGAAGAGTAAATCTGGGATTGATTTTTAGTCGTGGTGAGAGGTTTGTGAAATAAAAGGCTGAAAGACAGACGCCAGGACTGTTGCTTCTTGCTGTTGGACTGGTAACTAATATTAGCTGGCAGCTATGTCTTGTGTTGTGACTTGACTGGTGTTTCTTGTTTAATTAGCATTAGCAAGTTAAAATTGTAGTTACTATAGGAATAGTTTGACATTTTAGGAAATACTTTTATTTGTCCATTAAATATGAAGCTACAGTCAGGGCACAGTTAGCTTAGCTGAGGAAACAGCTATTGAATTGCTCTTAAAGGTGACAGCATTTGTCTACCAGCACCTTTTAAGCTTAATTAACATGTTTTATTTTTGTTTAATCTGTACACAAATTAAAAAAACTACACATTGTTTTAGAGGAGTTTGTATACCTTCAGACAGAGGCTAACGTTAGCTCTAGTCTTGAACTAGGTTAAGCTAACCATTAAACATGCAGGATTCGTGTCTTTAAGGTCTTTCTGAAAATTTAAACTAATCTTGCGATATGAATATTTTTACACAAGCTAAATGACCAGAGATTGAGTCTACATCTGTCCACCAACTGAGTTTTTTTTCACTAAGCTACTTCCACGTTAAGCTGCTTATGTCTATTTGTGACCCCTCCAATATTTGGCTTTATTTTACACAGAGCTAATTGTTTGAAATTTTGTCAACAGAATCCGGGATTGTCACTGGGAGCGAGAGCCATTAAAAACATAACACATGCACTTCAGTCACCACCGCTGTACCTTGACAAATGGATAAAGGACTCACTGTGTACGTGTGTGTGTGTTGGACAGTAGCTGCTGATCTGAAAATCTGGGTTCACCTAAATTAACACTGCCGTGGGTCAGCTGAGGCCAGCTACACCAGCAGTGATCAGAAGGGTGCTGGGGTGAGGATGAGGGAGAGGGGTGGCATAATATGGAGAGATGAAAGAGATCAGCAAAATCACTGTCCTGGAAAAGTGCTGCTCGGTGAAAAACCGTGACACTATTCAAAAATCAGTCACAGAGGAAGAGAAATGAAAGCAGTGACTCAAAGTTAGTTCATTCTTGTAGTCTGGAAAATTAAGCACAATCAAAGTTAATTCGTGTCATATAAATACTGTAACAAAAACATTAAAATGAAATAGAAATGAATAATTCACAAATAATTTGGCAAGTGCCACATCATCATATCTTTTCCAAACATACATACATGCAGAGATAAACCCACACACAGCTCCTGTATATGCTTCATAAATATTTATGACAGTGGTGTTCAGACATAACGGCACAGCCCTGTGAACTCAAGACATTCATCATCAACATAACCGGCCATGTTCCAGTATCTAAATTGATTTTAAACTATTGACTGTATAAAAGAGGGTATTGTTAAAATATTCTTTTCATACAATTGAATTGTCATGTTTGGTTTGGTCAAATTACGTTTACATAGCTATTAAATTTAGCTATGTATTTAATCAGTTTGGCTCTTTTAAATAACCAGTTAAATTGTTTATCTGTTACATTTAGCTATTCTATTTTATCCACTTATTTATTACTTTCAGCTAACCATTTGATCATACTTTAAGCCATCCATTTTAGCTATTTTTCCATTTTAGTAATTGCCGTTTTATCCATTTATACACAAATGGTTAACTTTACCTATTTGCAATGTTTATTACTTTTAGCTTCCTGTTTAGAATTTATGTACTTTTATATATTGTTACTTTTATATATTGTTAATCAAAATTTCTATTTTTCTTTAGTTGAGCTACTCCACAATCTTTCCAAGATATAGTGGCAACTACAGAAGTACACCCTGGGGTAAGGTTACAAGAAAAACTCCTTTATACTAAGTTTTAAAGGAATTCATAAATTCTTACTGTTTTCACTATGGTTGAAAGACAGAAAGACAGCCAAGCAACTGAAAGCAACAGTATTCTTCTTACATGAATTACATGTGATTTTTAAAACATGAAAGAGGTCATTATTTATGGAAGTATATAAGTATTATATATGCTCACTACACTGACAATTCACCTACATATTCAAAGTTTATTATGTACAGACTTTTTTGTCATGTTTATGGCTAAGATCTACATGCAAATTCAACGTCACCCCGTTTACAGTCCCCTGGTAATGTGTGTGTGATGTATCAGCACGGCTGTACAGAAGAACATTACATTACACAATCTAATATTACATATGACAGCTGGCCTTGTCCTCTTCTCCCTTTCGCCTGACACACCAACATCACATCTGTCACCTTTATGCTCCAGTCAACCTTGTATTGATAGGGTGGGGCACCTGGTAAATATCACACACACACACACACACACACACAGCAGAGGGGGCACAGTAAATATGTGTTTTGTCGATAACTGTCCGACCACAGCAGAGGCTCAGTAGTAGTATTTTTGCTGAAGTGCTGACTTCAGGAATCAGTGCTTCACTTTTGCTGAGATAAAGGATTTGAGCTAGTTAAATCTTGTCATAGTCTATTATGTGTGTGTGTGAGAGAGTGTATGCGTGTGTGTGTGTGTTAGTGTATGTGTGTGTGTGTGTGTGTGTGTGTGTGTGTTCGTTCATGCAGTAGTAGGCTACAAAAAAGTGACAGTGTGCTCTGTCTTCAGAGGTTGCTAACAGTTTGAAGGTGATGTTATTTCCACCTGATATTACCTTTTTGTTAGTAGATGGAATTCACAAGTATGGACATGTGAATTCATAAAACACACACACACATGCACACACACAGACCAGTGGAACAAAAGCACATTAGTAATGACGAGCACATTTCCTCTTTTTTCAGACTGAGGAAGGCTTTCTCGTACACACGCACTCAACCACCCAGAATGTCCATTAACAGGATGTGACCCTGTGTGTGGATTCAACCTTTTTCCACTTCAGACAGATCCGCTGACCAGAGCAAAGGCTTAAAAGGGATTTTAATTGTGGGTGTGTGTGTATGTGTGTAATCTACACACACATACAAGCACTAAAGAAAAGAAAAAAGTCTCCAAAGAATCCTCACTATTTGTTTTATTTCAGCAATAACACTAGCTAGAAAACAAAAATTTAAACAGTACTGAATATTTATTTCTCAGACAGAGCAACTCTTACATTCATGAGACTTCACAAAACAAACACAACCGTTTAAGTGCTGTCTTCTGTTTTTTTTATCAAGAAAACAAGTTTGGGAAGAGTTCAAAATGTATTTGAGGTCATCCAGATAAAACACGACATAATGACACATAAGTGTCATTATACCAACCTTTGAAAAGCATAAACATACTTATATCACTTTCTAACGCTGTGCAACTCCTCCTGAGTATTGAACACCTCCTTTCATGCCATCTATCAGGACTCAGCTGAGTCTTTTCATGTCAGTTATTCCTTCCATAAAAGCAATACAAATTATGGTTCCTCGCAATGATGATGAGATCATGGTTTAGCTATATTTACTGTCAAGTGCAGAACCCCTATCAGTGTTCAGTGCAGACTACGCCTGTCCAGGCGGCTCAGTTGTATTCGATACAACACTAGGCTCAGGTATCAGGCTCAGGTATACCATAAAGACAGGGTCTAAAAGAATCTGAGCTTATAAACTGAGGCTGGAGATGATTATTATAATGAGAGTTTGTGTTCATATGTCACCTTTTGTGAGGCTGTGGAAATATATATAAGAAATCCAAGTGTTTGTATGTGAAAAAAACATACATACAGCCAACTGTGAAATTTATTGCATGTTTCAAAGCATTCATAATTAATAATTATTTGTATTTCCTGTTCAGTTACCAAACATCGTAGTTTATGAATCATACACAGGATTCACAGATCACTCACTCAGACAGTAAATTAATTGAAACTAGAAACATTTCTAAAGAAACTTTGAGTGTGCCTGACTCCCATACATTATTATTGACACTGCTCAGCAAATTCAGTATTAATACAACAAGCTGTGTCATCACTGCCTTTTTAATGGGCTCTTATTTTGAAGGGCAATTATTTTGCAGAGCAATCAACCGCAGCTGCTTCTGTGATATTTGTTACTGTGAGAGAGAAAGAAAAAACTCTGAAAGTACCCCTCGAACAGGAAGGATTTCTGGCCAAACCGTATTTCCAATCATTGAACCGGCTTCAATTTTAGCATCTTGAGCTTTTCCTGAACGTCTACATAGGTATTTTGTGTCGATAAAATGAAGAAATGTGACCTTTAGAGCGATTCAAAGAAACGTTACTTCTGCATTCCTCCAGAAATGTTCTCGCCTTTTTAACATGGCAGTTTATAAGGCTGTGGATGGGTGTTGCTGGTAAATCTTTGTGTCCCACGCCAAAACCAAAGTGTGACAGCTTCAGCAGTGTTATCACTGCGACCACCACAAATTTTCCTATGTTTCTATGTATAAATTATTTCTGTAGGGTGAAATTTGTGGCCTCAAGAGTAGTTTACAAATGCATTTTTTGACAGTTTTTTCTCTCCCTCTCCGCACCCCTCACTCAGTGTTTCAAAGTTAGTCATGTCATTTTCTGAACTCATCTGACACGTTTCAGTTGCTTCAAAATTGCTGCTTTCAGCAATTCAGCGGACACGCCCCCACAGTCCTGAGCTGACAATACTAATCATTTTTACTTGATTTTGACACCTAATTTCATAAACGTGTCATCTTAAATGATATTTTTAATCATAAACTTTGACTGGGTAAACACTTTCTTCTTTGGTCTGACACTCAGAACACATATTTATTCTTACCTTACATGGATTTTAAGTAAAGAAATCCTGGACAAGAATAACTGAAAAACTAGAGAAACAGAACTCTCCAAACACATAAAATTCACAGTTTTTTATTCAACATGTAACAGTATACAGTGTCATATTTATTGTCAATACTGTATGTACCCTGGTGGCGCTACAATTGTGATATGGGAAACAAAGGAGAGAAAATAAAATAATAACTAAGGAAGTGAGAGAAAGACATTAAGAGGAAGCAAGAGGAGAATACACATACTTCAAAATAAGACATTGCATTAACAACTACAACTCTGTTTGGGAAGTGGATGGTGGAAATGAGGCACAAAGCTCTGAAGCAGAACAAAAGATGCTTGAAGTGATGCTTTTATATTTTTATGAAGAGAAAGGATAACACAAAGTGCACAAAGCACAAAGTGTCCTCACTTTATTACAATAAAGCTTTGTTTGAGAAGAGCAGGCAAACAAAAAATTATGGTCCATTGTACTGTAATGTTGTTTAATGTTATATTTTTCATGTCAACAGTGGTGCAGAGGAGAGCAGACCTTATGCTCTCAGAGGAGTTGTAATGTGTAATGAACCTGCTTCCATTGTACAGAACTCTTACATCAACCAGTCCAAAATGAAACAAAGACAACAAATGATCAGTATATTTCATTATCTTTGTGGTGCTTCTTCATATTGAGAAAGTTAAACATTGTCAGTCTGCAACTTATCTTGTATGTTGTTAACTGTGCACAGGCACTATCTTAACTTTATAACAATGTCATCATGTAGGAAGTTATAAAAAGTGTATCAAGATTGCCATGCCTGTGGTGATGGCGGAGCTTGGATGTTGGCAAAATCCATCAAAAATAGAAGCCATGCAGTAATAAAAAAAAATAATAAAGGTGTTCTAGCATGATTCTGTCTCAAGGTCCGTCCGAAGCTGCAAACCAACCAATAGCTGGCTCCGTAGGTTATGATCCAACCAACAAAGAGCTAGACCTGGTGTAGCTTCCCGGTTATACTTTCTATGAGACACACATATTTAACTTTCTTACGTCACAGAAATCCTAGAAATCTCCATACCTATGAACAGAAAAACACACAATAGTAAATAAAAATATAAATTGAAAAGAACTTTTTTATGTACTCAAAATAGCAGGTGTAGGCATGGAAGTATGCAAATTGAGACACTGGTCATTGGTTCGTGGATGCTTATTGGAAATGAAGATACATTTTGAGTAGTTAACTACTATCGGGTTGGCTATAGTTAAGAATTAATTGATTTTGCATATTAATTCTGGTTCTTATCAATTCCTGCAATTGTTAATTATAGTTTAAGTGAATAGTTTGAGTGAGATGAAAAGAAGACAAAAAATGTCAAACAATAATTACCTATCATTTTATCAGATTTAGCTGCCATAAACAGGCTTATTATAAATGACAAAATATCTTTTGATTCTACCGTATTGGGGATCAACTAAGTGCCTACTAATCTCCCTCAACAGTTAATCTCCAACAAAAACAAGCCATTTTCTAATCCACTCTGCTTGGAGCTTCAATGAACTCAGATACTGTTGAGATCTAGTTTAGAAATAGAAAATGTTCTCTAACTGACCAGCTAGGCTTTTATTGTGAAGCAGCTATAGCTTCATGTTGCCTCAGGCACATATCTTAGCAACTGCTAAATCAGAGGTGCATAAAAATAGGACAACATGATATAGAGATTTTGAGTTTCTTTGTTAGTCAGCAGATTATCGAAATGACATTTGAATGACAGTCTTTGCCAAGCTCAGAGGTGTGTTGTGTGTCTTTTTCAATGTGTGTTTTTGTAGTATGTAGGCGACTCACTCGGCGTCATCAGCAGTCCGTGTGTTATAGCTTTGGAACAATGGCTGCATGAAGAGTCCCAGAGTTCCCACCACACACACCAGGATGAAGATCCACAGGAACAGACGGTCTATCACCATGGCTACATACTTCCAGTCCTCTATGATCTGGAACCAAACCAAACAAGTTTAGACTGTTACAACATGTTGAGACAGATCAATTCATGGCTAAAACATATGTGCGAGGGAGCAGCCTTTCAGGGAAACACCATGTTTTAACGCTTGGTGAGGGGGGTCTCAGAAGTTTTGTGTGGTCACAGTCCACGTATTTTATCTTTTGTCAAACCCTTCCTGTTAAAAGTGTTTTAGCTGAAAATAGGTTTGTCAAGCTTTGGCTTTCTCCACATGCCAAAACAGTGCTTGTGTAAGACTGCAGCCTTTCAAAATCCAAAAATACAAGGAAGGAACAAGGAATGAATAAAACTGTTTGTCTCCTCCACTTTCCTTTCAGAAAGTGATTAGTGATCAGAAGCTTACACTGCAAAGAGCAGTGTCAAGACTGAAAAAAAATGCCATGAGGAATACAGCTGCAGAACTTGTTTGTAATATTTATTAAGTGTGGGAGTTTTGTGGAAGTTTAGTGTCCCTGGGACATAAATCTGGGGTTAGGGTTGGTGCTGAGTTCAGTCAGTCTGTGTTTGTTTGAGTTTGTGCAAGGTTTTCTGGGGATATCTGACATTTTGAGGAAAAATAGATGATTGACATTTTGAATAATGTCACAGCGGGACAAAATGAAATCTCAAAAGATTTAAGATGTGGCATGTTCCATTTCTAATCTTGCCCTGATAACCTCTTCATTTCTTGTACAAATCACCTCATTTTTCCCATTGCATCTTTGTCATCGCACATCTCCATAATCTGCTTTTATAGGTCTTTACTTCCCTCATTCTGACTCTGAAATAATATATTCTGTCTTCCCATTCATTCATCCTTTGATCCTATCTCTTCTTGCTCAACATCACTTATCTATTTTTAAACCATGGCTTTATATCCTCACCCCTTCATCGTCATCTTCTGTCTTCATGTGTTCAGTGATGTATTTCACTCCATCCACTGCTTCCTCCAGATCTGCATCCCACTGAACAGCCAGACGCCTTTGGTGGAAGTCTGAAAACCCACCACCCCCATCTGGGATGTCGCCCACCTTCCAGCAAAACTTGTGCGCCAAGTCCTCGTTCACGTAGAACGAGTCGGTGTCTGTTCGGATCCCACCGAGTCTGATGTTGGAGTACTGCTTCTTCTCTGTGCCGGTCTGGGAATAGTTTTTCCCCACAGTACTTTGGTTGGCGTACTTCCGGCGGAGTTTATCACGGACATTAGAAGAGCCTGGACGCCTCATGAGGAGGAAGGTGGGCAGGCGGATTAAGAAGAGGCGTTTGACCCAGTCTGGCATGTGGTGGGTGGATGGGGAGCGGTGGTGCACATTGAGGACACAGACTGTGCTCACAGTGGAGAAAGTGACCAGCACCATTGTGAACATCAAGTATTTACCTTAAAGAGAGTGATGAACAGAGAGGAAAAAGATGACCACCATGAACAAATAAATATTACTGCTGCCTTTAATCACACTGCTCTAATTCAGACATTTGTTATTCAGTATTCAAATAATGGCATCTCAAATCATAACCTAATCATAACCGTAACCCAACATGGATAGATAAGTCTCTAATGAAGCCCCTGTATGGCTCTCTCTGGATGTAAAGGCCCACATCACTGATTTGATCAGTACAACAGAATCATGTCTTATTTGCCAACTTGCAGAACAGAAATACTGTCTTAACCCTCATGGGTCACTATGGACATTTTTGTCCATTTGGTCAAGTTTCTCTCTTGACAAATTTTAGAATTCAAATTGTAATTTTTCTAATAGATCAGTAGAAGACTGTGGAAAAATTTTACTACTCTTTTAAGTTATTAAGGTAAAAAAATGTCCACTTCCAAAAAACTGCTATAAAAAATTTACAAATGATGATGTTTTTCTGATATTTTTCTGCATAACTCTCTTAAACAACTCCAGCCCTGCTCAAAACTACCAAACATTCAATAATTTTGAGGACTTTAACCCTTTAAATGCCAGTTTGATTACTTGAATTTGTAATTTATGAAGAAAAATGTCAGAAATATCAACAGTGACATTAAAACTGATGCAAAATTAACTAAATTAAACTGACACGTGAGGGTTCACTCACTAAGCAATTACAACAGCTTCTACTTTGCTGTTCTTTTGACCACGGTGAACTTGCTGTCAATAATAGTCAGCACTTCCTGCATGTTTCACGTTAAAAGTCTACCTGGAAGGAAGTTGAAACAATGTGAAACATGCAGGAAATGTTTAGTCTGATTGACAACAGCTTAACAAAAAAAACATCAGAATGGAACTGACTGGAATCAATTTGTGAGTGAGAACAACATAGTAGTGAATGTTACCTGAGCCTGTTGTTACACCAATGGAATTAATGCTGTAGAAATGTACACGATCATGAATTTATCAAAACTACAGGTAAACATGAAGGTTCTCTGCACGGGTTCAGTGATCTGTAGGTATCAGTTCACAACCTTAATTTTCTTAGCTCGACACACACTTGCATTGGACACACATAAATATGACTGACCTATGAGTGGCACTGCGAGAGAGGTGGGTGGCACTATCTTTGATATCAGCAGCAGGAACACAGTGAGCGCAAGCAGCACTGAGATACACAGCGTCATCTTCTCCCCACAATCTGACGGCAGGTAGAACACCAGGATTGCCAACGACGTGATCAGCACACACGGGATGATCAGGTTAATGGTGTAAAACAGCGGCTTCCTCTGGATCACAAAATCATAGGTGATATCCAGGTAGGTGATGTCATTGGGGTCCTCGTTTTTGCGAGCCGGGAGTGAGACGATGTCCCACTCTCCGCTTGGCGTGAAGTCATCACGGCTGGCAAAGTCGCTTGTGAGGATTAAATCCACTTCCGTGTGGTCGTAGGTCCATGAGCGGAACTTGAGAGTACAGTTTTGCTGGTCGAAGGGGAAGTTCTGCACCTCGATGGCACAAGCTGACTTGTAGATGGCTGGGGGAAGCCAGAAGATGTCTCCTGTGTTGGAGACCACAGCATTGCAATAGAAGGAAACCTCGTACACGCCATCAGCACTGTAAGAGGTAGTGGGTGAGATGTAAGATTAGGGAGTGCATGGATTGAGACACAGATTTGCAATCAGCTAACTCATGAGGCACCACTGCAGACATTCTTTCTCTTCATTGCAGTGACCGAAATCAGACAAACCCAAACTCTCCTTCATGATTGGCTGAAGTGATATTAAAACCAAACATTGATTAAGCTTGTACTAATCCCCTTCACCTCAGAGAATGCAGAACATTTTAAGTACAAAATCCCCATGGAAAAACATGTATTTTAGCAGCAGATTTTCTGCTTGGAAAACCTCTTAATACTGTAAAACGATATACTGTAATCCATTAGTATGAGGCCACCACACACACACACACACACACACACACAGGCCAACAATTTAGTTGCATTTTTGAATTACACTGACTTCAGAATAGCATGGAACCACAACACCAAAATCAAAATTGACAAACTGGTCGTCTCTTTGGTGAGGTGACATAGCTCATACTTACTTGTTGTAGAGCACTATATCAGGGAGCCAGATGTGTTTGGATGGTATTCGTAGTTTCTTGATGCCTTCATATTTTTCTGGGTCCCATCTCAGCCTGTAGTCATTCCACTCCTGAAAAGAGAGTGTTTTATATATAAACTCCCTCAATGATAAACGTACCTACACACTGTACATATTGTATATTCAACACTGTATGTCCACTGGGTAGCTGGAAAAGTTGTGTTGTACCTGACACAGCCACAAGTTGGTCGTCATGATCTGTTCTCTCTCATTCTGCAAGCAAACAATAGTTTGTCATACTGTGAGCATCTTTTTCATTTGACAAGATATATGGTTGAATTATTATAATGCTCTGGCAGTGATTTAAGACACACAAAAGCTCAAATCCAAATATTTAAGCACACCTTTAGGGAGTGGACGTGGGGGAAAAAATTGGGGCAAAGCAACATACCTTCCAACACCTTTACAAATATCACAAAAGGTAGACTTCATACAGAGCTAAACTACAGTTTATTGTGCAGGGCTTTCAGTGTCACACTATGTAAATGTGTGGCCAAAAGTTTCAGAATATTGATGATATGATATAAATTGATTTAAGGTCAAAATATATCAGACTGAATGCCACGCAAGGCGTCGCAGAGGAATCTGGCGGTGCCAGGAAGTAAAAAAAAATATGTGATGTTGCATGACTGGGGTCAACATTAGGCTAGCTGCTGTCAGTAATTATCTTCAAAACATTGGTTGGCTGTTCATTAAACCACTCCCTTTTCTACTTTGATGTGATAAATACAGAGAACAAGACTTGTGCGTGTGATGTCATTTGCAGAGCTTGGCTTAGCAATGGGAAATGATAAGTAATAAGTGATGTGACAAAACATATGTTTAGGAAAACATATTATGAGATGAAGACTAAAATGTGATGGATGTTTTCAAAATTCCTCTCTGCTTTAACACCTAATTTACATCAGTGTGCCACAGCACAGCCTTTGAGAACCTCAGCTGTGATGAATTAAAGTGTGTTAGGGTTCATGCCACACAGTGGATAACAGTCTTCATTCAATTTCCCAAAAACATAGATAATCCAGAGATGGATTACTTTTTTAAAACCAAATGTCCAAAATTATCCATCCATCCAATTTCTAAGTTGCTCATCCTGTTCAGTGTTGAGGGAGGGCTGCAGCCTATCCCAGCATGCCTTGGGAATGAGGTGATGCACGTTCTAAACTGGTCACCTGTCTATCACAGAGCTAATTCCAAGAGACAGACAAACAGATTCAGACCTACAAGTAATTTTAAGTTGTCAGTTCACCTAACCAGCATGCCTCTCTCTCTGGCAGTATGACACATTGGCATAAAGTTTTTATTATGACACATATAATGGTGTCATATTTATTCAGTGTTTTTATTTACTCAGTGGTTTTGTAATATTGATGTAGCTGCATTATTCAAACCAACTCAACTTTTTTTTCTTTTTCTTTTTTTATATAAATGAACATCTCTTATATTCAAGCCCTTGCCAAACAAGTTCACACAACGCTGACCTCTCTGTGTTTCACAGCATACAGGAGTTTTCAAACTTAGTGTCTGTGGTGACATTCTTGCACTGGATGTATCAGTCGTGATGCCTTTACGTCAACCAGTAATGTACTGCCAGAGCTGTAGGAGGGAGCCACCATAGTGACAGACTAGGCTACAACATGGCAGAGTGTAATACTGTAGGCACATGTCATAAGAACATGTGCTTATGTAATTGCACTCGCTGCCAGAAAACAAAAGTTTTATTTAAAGGGAACATAAATTAATTTCCTTTTCTGTCTAAGTGCTTTTTTTGGTTGTAAAGGAAAGTTACATATTTTCCTCTCTTCCCTCCCTAATGGCCTTTCGGCTTCTCTGCCTCAGCCTTTGGTGACTTAAGGAGTTAACTGATGGATGCTGGTGCTCCACCAGTCCCTGGTACAGTCAGCTGATAGTACGGCTAATTTAGCTGCTCAGCTAACTTGCTAACAGCAGCTATAGTTAGTGGCTAAAGAAGTTAATCACTAAAAACAAGTAAAGCCATTTGCCTATCAAGAAAAATAAAATATGATCAAGTTGATAAAGTTATAAAAGTTTTTTGTTTTTGCAAAGCAATCAGTGAGGCCTGGTCTTATGTATACATGTATAAATGACTGAATAGTGTTTTGTTTGTTTTTTTCAATTAAAAAAGTTACTACATGTTTGTTATGAGTGTGTAGCGTAGAAAACAAAGTGCAAAGTAAACAGCCTGCATGTGAATAAAGACTCTGAAATCTGAAAAGACATTCAAAAAGCAGACTGCATAAGAATTGCTTAAAGCCAAAGGAGAGAGTAATCCAAGTTGTCAGGTCCAGGTTACAAAACAAAACAAAGAGAAGTGCAGTTTATGCATTGTGACCAAGCTGTAAAAAAAGATTTATCAAATGTTTTTGGGTCTATTTCTATAAACATTTTGTCACAATCAGGATGTCACTGTTATCAAATGGGTAATGTTAAAAATGTATAATGAATGTGTATTGTGTATTGTGTACAAATGTGTGTTTTGTCTGTACAAAACACACATATACTTATATATATACACAAATATACTTACTACACTGATGAGCTGAGACAGAGACACCTGTATGGAGATGGTGACCTGCTGGCTCTTATTAACAGCTGGTCTGATCAGTTTGTTGTAGCGCTCTGGACCCAACAGGTAATTCACCAGCCGCTCCTCTGCATTCTCTGCCCTGCTGCCTACAGACAGACAATCCAGACCACACAGAGGGAAACATTATACATTATATTTTTAAAGTGCCATAAATCCTAGGATGCATGCTCCATGTTAAATATTTACAATGTAGATACACTTATATATGGAGGACTAAAAGTGCCAAAACATTAACATTTCATGATCCTGTGTTGCAGTGCTTTATGAATTGTCAAACTACCATATATTTTGATATTTGATATTTGATTCAATAAAAAAATGAATACCCTAAGATACCAAGAAAGAAAGAATTTCCAATCAATCAATCAATCAATCTATCTATCTATCTATCTATCTATCTATCTATCTATCTATCTATCTATCTATCTATCTATCTATCTATCTATCTATCTATCTATCTAATGATAATATTAGTTTATTATTTGCATTTCCCTCAATTTATTTCTCAAAACATATGTATTTATGTATTGGGTATTTATAGAATATTAATATTCTTGAACAAATACATTTAAAAATGAATAAATTAAATGGGAACAGAAACAAACAGGGGGATTATTACAAAGGTTAGTCAAAACAGAAGGAAATAAAAACAGTATGACTAAGTATGAATTTATGTCACATATTCTAAATTAATTCATGCATACATTTATTTTTGTGTTATTTTTGGTGCATTTTATTAATTATTAATTATGAATCTTTATTTATTTATTTACTTTTGATTCTGGCAGTTTACTTATTTACATTATTTGTGTGCGTGTGGTTTGTTGTTCCCACCCATGATTTTCTCTCTATGTTTTTAGTCCCCTGTCATCATGAATGATGAACAATAAACAAGTTGGCTGTAAATGAATTAAATGTACCAGAGGGCAACAAGAACAAATCACGTGTTCTTTTTAAAATGTGTGTTTGTGTGTGTGTGTGTGTGTGTGTGTGTGTGTGTGTGTGTGTGTGTGTATGTGTGTGTGTGTGTGTGTGTGTCCTACTGCAGGGTTTTAAAGCAAAAGAACAAACAAAATTCAGTCATGCATCTATCCCTACAAGAAGATCCCCGAAGCTTTGTGTTTCCTCAGCCCTAAATTATTGGTTATGTAAAAGTGATCGTATGAATAAGTCAGAAGCAAAATGCTTTCGACCCATTCCTCCAGCTTCCACAGCCATTATGTCTACATTGTCAAACAAAACTGACAACTGTGCAGAAAGCGTTTAATATCCGGAATGCTTCAGCCCCTCTGTGCCACATGAATTGTCTGTTGTTGTAAGATTACACGCAGGGAAGGCCAAGAAAAAATGGATGTTCTTTTTTTCAACAGCACCCCGCTGTTTCAAATCGCAGTGAACACCAATATTTTCAGCTGTTTGAAAGCCAGAGACACAAGGAAATCCATGAGAACTTAATAGAACTTCAGTCTGCAGTTTATTTTAACTTCAGAAGATAAAATATTTGCCATTAATTAAGAACATAATTAGTCTATTTGTGTGAGGGAATGATGTTAGTTAAGTCAGGTTAGATTGCTGAAAATTATTCTTATTATTCTTATTATTACAAATTCATTAGTATATACAGGGCACCAATAAACAAAATACTTAGTGGGTACCACCAAGAAAATATTTAAGTATGGGGACAGAGGGCAAGGGGTTATAAGGGGGAATAAGAGAGTAACAACTTTCCCAAAAAGACTTAGAAATAAAACACAGTACAAAAGATTAGTACATATTTAAATGATTAAGAACCTTTTTGATAAGTACCGGGCACAGTAATATTGTAATTGGGTAACATGGTATAGACAAATAAAATGGGCTAAAAGTCTTAATACTGCACTAAAATTAGCTATGGTATAAAAATCTACTTCAGGATTTTCTTAAAGCTAGATAAGAAGATCTGACATTAAAAGTCAGTGTAAAATAAGAATAAATATGTGTTCTGGGTTTGTCAGACCAAAAAAGAAAGTGTTATTAACCACATGGCCAATTTGAAGCATTAAAAATATCGACAAGTTTATGAAATCAGGTGTCAAAATCAGGTAAAAATGAGCAAAAGAGTATTCTCAGCTCCAGGAACGTGGGGGCGTGTCCACTAAATACGCGGAACACACGCCCACTTGTGGGAGCAGTCAAGCAGCAATTTTGAAGCAACTGAAACGTGTCAGATGAGATCAGAACTGACATGACTAACTCTGAAACACTCTGAGTGAGATTAATTATTCTCTATCTCTCTGCTAGGGGTGTAGGGGTATGCTCAGGGTGGCCTCAGCGTGTCATCGAGCCACCCTTCAGGACCGCCCAAAAAATCCTGGACTGAATACTGGTGAAAAACTGTTTAAACCTCTAACTCCACATTTCAGTAATATATTGTTCAGTCTTTTCACATGTTTTCAGCAACTATTTTCCAACATATTTTTGCTTTTACACATGACTGCAACTCTTTAAGTATAACAATGACAGACAGTTTTAAAAGGAAAAAGATCAGAATTGATGCAGCAGAACCAGAGATATTGTATTCTAAGCATTCATCTACCTTGTCAATACCCAGCGCCTATCTTAACCCACAATGCATCTTGACCACCTCTTGTTTAGTCAGCTATTCAGGTGTGTTATACTAGTAACAGCTAATGTAGCCTCAAGATGCCGATAAAGCAGAGATAAGGCACAGGCAACCCTGGTCTTGTAAGCTTTATTCTTTCTAACTCCACACCCAAAAAATGTTTTAATTTTCATATCCTAATTTTCATATTGGTACCCAGCCAACGCTGACTCAAGTGACATCACTGACAGCAATTTGTCTGATTTTACGCAGCTCCCTCTGGAGGCACAAAAGGCTTTTTGTATTGTATTGGCTTTAAAATTGACAGTGCACAGAAAATCTGGTATATGTGGACACTATTTTGGGGCAGTATTATATGTATGCACTATGAAATGTGTATACCTATAAAAAATATTGTTTATTATATTGGAACTGGTGTTTTTTTTTTTTTGCAGCAGCAGCAGCAGCAGCAGAAGCAGCTTCAGTTAAAACACTGATGTTGGGACTGCGGAATGGTGCCAAACATCATTGTATAGTACAAGGCCAAGCCTTCTGGCCTTGAGGGAAATACAAACACTCACAAACACATGGTGGTAGACATAGAGAAGTGCTATGTGCCTTCTTGGTGTATTATATCATTTGAATAATTTAAACCTAGATTTCAAGGTATCTTGGCCTTGATGGATGCTACGGAATAGTGCTCAACTACATTGCGTGTCGTCACAATTTTTCTCTGAGTCCTGTCGTTTTTGTAGAGCAGATATGGCTCTACAAAATGGCTCAGATTTTTTTTCTTTTTTGTTTTGTCCTAAGTCTACAGACTATGAGCTAATACTGTTTCATAAGATGCAAAGTCAAGAAGAAAAACACAATCAAGGTCAGGTTGATAACAAAAAGCTCTTCTTTTAGGACAGTCGTGGAGACATCCGAGTGTTCTCCCTAAAAGACAGGAGACAAAGCTTTCTTGTTGGTAGGTATAAAATAATCCTATGTGAATTATTCAAAGAGCCCATCGGCTTTTGCTTGCAAGTATTTTAAGAGTAAGAACGCGACAGTTTTAAGAACACTGTCTCTGAGGCATACATTGTTGCAAGGAGTGTTGAGGCTGCTTTTAATTCAAAAACTCCTTTTTGGGGATCCACAGGGGACCTCTGAGTTTTTGTCTCTTTCTTTTGTTATAAGGAAAAAACTCAGATTTATCATCGAAGTCCAGACCAACAATGTAAGTCAGGTGAAACAGAATACAAATCTAGGTAAGACATGGTCTTAGCTATTATTAAGGACACTTAGGTGATGTTGAGTCACTGGCTTTTCTGTTAACAATAGTCAAACTTTTCTAAAAGAGAGCGTTTTCATTGAGAGAGCTTCAACTCATGATATCAGTCAGTCTCTCTCCCTCCATCACCATTACCACCACCATCTGTAAACATGTCTCATTAACGCATGTTAATCCATGTTACTAACTAAACTTCTTTCCCGGAGTGCTCTCTCGTCCAGCAGGTTCTTATGGATCGTGGCTGCTGCTGTGATCCTGCATGACGTCCACTTCATATATTATTACTGTAATTATTGCTGTCATATCTCAATTACAGTGTATAGTTAATTAATGATTTGCTGCTGCTGATGTGCATCTGTGTCTCTCTATCTCTATCACAGGTTCCACTGCTACTGTGGTCATTTTATCATTCATTGTAATTCATTGTCATTTTATCAGTCATTGTAATTGTACAATATGTTTGTGTTGATTTGTCCTGTACACGTGACATCTATTGCACGTCTGTCCGTCCTGGGAGAGGGATCCCTCCTCTGTGGCTCTTCCTGAGGTTTCTTCCACCTTTTTTCCCTGTTAAAGGTTTTTTGTGGGCAAGTTTTTCCTCACTCGAACCGAGGGTCTAAGGACAGAGGGTGTCAGTCCCTGTACAGATTGTAAAGCCCTCTGAGGCAAATGTACTTTGTGACTTTGGGCTATACAAATAAAATTTGATTTGATCTGATTTGATAAAGTTAGCACTAGCTCCTCATGGTGTCATGTTGCATTCATGTACCGAAACATTTGGAAACATAAAGTATGGGCTATATTGTTACTCTACATTGTGTATATTAAGCAACATACGATCCAGCACTTTGTGTGATTCAGTGACTAACATGTTGGGACATATTATAGCAAAACTTGATGTCTGTCTTCTCACAGCAACATTTCATTAACCAGTGACAGCAGAGAGAGAGAGAGAGAGAGAGAGAGAGAGAGAGAGAGAGAGAGAATACCTTCATCTTTTTGTAAAATAAAATAATAAAATATTTTGCATGATGTGTATATCAGCACTATGGACAGCATTATATTCAAGTATAGCTGCTGTACATGGTGGTTAAAGCTTACAGAAAGTATTTAGCCTTAGACAGAACACTTGTATTTATTTTGGGGGATATATTATGTTGCCTCACATATCCATACTTTGGGATATTTAAAGAATATAAAAGAACTCACTTGCGAGAGAGAGAATGGAGAGCAGAAGAACAGTGCTGGTAGTCATCTCCTCTCTGCTGTCCCTGGACAAACTTGCCACTTTTTTATACTGTCCTCCAAAAAACAGAAGAAGAAGAAGAAGAAGTGTCTTGAGTGAAAACAGGGAAAATATTCAGTATTTATATTCCGTCGTGACACAGTAAGCCTTCTCTCTTGTGCCTCTCTTCTCTTCTCCTCTGTGCGCTGGTTGCCTCACACTCCGGCTGATGGTCGCAGAAATACACGAGTAAACTTTGGCTAATATAATGAACAGGTCAATTGTAGAAAATGTTTATTTCCCAAACACAACATGTTGGTCCTTTGTTTTATAGCTTTGTTGGGCTGGCCATTGTGCGCCACCGCTTCAGCCACAAACCAGCCACGGTGACATTTAAACCTCTCGTTAAAAATCCAACAGTCCAAATTTAAGGAGTGGAGTTAAAGCTCCTGATGAAGCGCGGACAGTGTGAAGAAATCGGCGCAGTCGCTCAAAGTGCGGTGCGCACCGTCAAGACGCTTGTTGTAAATCGGCTCCTCTGGGGTAACTACTTCAGTTGAAGTCCACAATGAAGCCGGGAAGGATTTTCCATGAAAAGTCCGTGTTGCCCGGAGGAGAAGCGGGAGGAAAAAGAGATGTGGGGGTGGAGAGGGGAGAGTGTGTGTGCGCGCTCCTTGAGTGGAAAAAATTCACGTCACGGCTTGAAGTGATGTTCAGCTGCCATTTGGCTCTAGATGGCTTCTGTTCTGCCAGTGGTGTTTAGATAGCCTACTTTTCATGACACCAAGTGAACCCAAACTTGAAGAATACTGAGAAGAAAACGCACACGAAGCCACAACACTACTGTACACTACTACTCTGACAGCACAGAAGATCCATTCTAAGAAGCACAAGAAGATTGTTTAGGCGCAAGTTTGCTCAAAGTGAGCTTAGTTTGAAGACAAGCATTATGATCACCGGAATATGTTTTGAAATGGCATAAGCAGATACGCATTGAATGCCAGCTGTGAGCAGATGTTGTCATAGTGAGTAGAGGAGGGGTGGGGAGAGGATTTCTTTTCTTTGCTCTGTGAAAAACATCTCACTGAAAATATAATAATAAAAGCACTGAACATAACATGTCATTTCTGAGTGCTGTAAAGTTCCCTGACAATTAACAAGACTGTAAAATCTATCAGATCCACACAGGCACTCTGCTTCTGACTTCCTGCTGATATTTTTCCACAAACAAATTCTATAACCTCTTTTAAAAGAAAAATAAATGTACAAATACTTAATAAAAATTAGTAATATAATATACATTCATTGATGGTGCAGCTGTTACCTCACAGCACAAAGGTTCTAGGTCCTAACCAACCTTTTGCATGTTTGCATGTTCACTCTACATCTGCATTGTCCACCGATATGTACGAATGTGAACTTTGTTGTTGTTCATCTCTATGTGTCAGCCCTGTGATGAACTGATGACATATTCAGGTTGCACCCCGCCACTCTCCCAATGTCAGTTGGGATTGGCTTCAGCCAGCTGAATAATAATCGGATAAGCTTAGGTTGTTATGAAAAATGAATGATATTGTTTTATTACTCTAATCCAGGATCTGAGGAAGTCTGGAGTCTGGACATTCAATACTGTCCTAGCTGTGTAATCTGTGCGTTCGTGTATTTTGTATGTCTATGTGTATGCCTTCATGTGTCTATGTGTTTGTGCATAATATGTGTGTATGTGTGTGCCTTTATCATGTTCTATTCAAAAGTCCATATGCGTCACGCAGAACACCGCAGTATGAGGGCTGTAGGTGTGACAGAGGAGTTCAAGGTGGAGGTGGGACTGCATCAGGGATCAGCTCTGAGCCCCTTCTTGTTCACTATGATGATGGACAGGCTGACAGACGAGGTTAGACAGGAATCTCCATGGACTATGATGTTTGCAGATGACATTGTGATCTGTAGTGAGAGCAGGGAACAGGTGGAGGAGAAGTTAGAGAGGTGGAGGTTCGCCCTGGAAAGGAGAGGAATGAAGGTTAGCCACAGCAAGACAGAGTACATGTGTGTGAATGAGAGGGACGCAAGTGGAAGAGTGAGGTTACAGGGAGAAGAGATAAAGAAGGTGGAGGATTTGAAGTATTTAGGCTCAACAGTCCAGAGCAATGGAGAGTGCAGAAAAGAGGTGAAGAAGCGTGTGCAGGCAGGTTGGAACGGGTGGAGAAAAGTGTCAGGTGTGAAAGGAGAAGAAGAAGACTCTAATCCAGGATCTATACAGGCATATTTTCTATTTCAAAAGTTCAATTGCTAGACCCAAGATCCTCTTATTTCACTGTCCGTGTTATTGGCTTCCAAACTAGTTGGGATGTCAAAAAATTATCTTTGTACCTACGAGTCTTTAAAGATGCAGTGTGTAGATTTTAGTGCTATCTAGTGGTGAAGTTTCAGACTGCAACCAACTGAAAACCCGTCACCTCTCTGACCTCACCTCTCTCGGTCCAAGCATGAAGGAGAACC
The DNA here is from genome assembly GCF_000972845.2 of Larimichthys crocea. Lineage (NCBI taxonomy): Eukaryota > Metazoa > Chordata > Actinopteri > Sciaenidae > Larimichthys > Larimichthys crocea. The sequence continues at coordinate 38,830,479 of NC_040020.1, forward strand.
TACAGTGGCTGTCAAACATGAACAAAAACGTGAAAAGGACATTTCATGTAGTAAACGTGAAAGGTCCCATATGGAGCCAATGTTTGGTTTGTCCCTTCTGGGCTGCTATTGAAACAAAGTGGGTCAAAATATCTAACTCCATTGAAGAGGACCTACTCCCTATTCTTCTTATTATTTTCAGGTGATTTAACACTTAACATAGTTATGAAAATGATATTTCATTTCTGTCAATGCATACCCTTAAATGTTACACACTGGACCTTGTAACAGAGATTTCAAGTGAACACAGAGAAACTTTTTCCCTTCAGCAGATGAAACATGAAAACTGTCTCTGAGTGTCAAAATCATCACCGTAAGATAACAGCATCTCAAATATCTAAAGAATAACAAATCATGTCATTGTCATTATTTTTTACCTTGTGACTTACTGTATTTTTTTTGTTAGGAGACAGAGGAGCTAATCATCTACCTCAGAGCCACAATACAGAATATTCAGTTATGTTGCACGTGTGTGTGAGTTTGTGAGACGGTTTACTCATACCAGGAGTATTTTTAACAGTTGGACTGTGTGCATGTGACTATGATTTGCCATCACACTAAGAGGAGAGTCATGTCAAATGCCTCTCTGCAGAAGTCACAGTGAAAAGAGAGAACGGCTCGGGTGTGAAAGCAATAAAGAGGAGAAGACATGAAAAGACTGCACTTCCTTTGGACATTTGTGCTTCTTGCACATGAATAAACCATTACAGATTCAGTGGCTAACATTCCCAAGCATAGATTTTTCTGGGCCAGGGGGATTGAGAGGTTCTTTCATTTGCACAAGATATAAATATATATAAATAAAAAAACAATTAACCTCATGGGAACATCTTCTCCTGTCAAACAAACAAACAAACAAAAGAAATACATTTAAACACATTTTCTTAATCTTTTTTTCCTATTTCTGTTCAGTTATTTTTGATGCGAAGCATGTGAATTCATGCATATACACCACACCTCACACACACATGCACACACACACACACACACACACACACACAATCTCTTAAAACAGAAACAATGATCTCAAAACAAGAACTTATGCGAGATTTACCCGTGTCATTGTTTAAGGGTTTTTAGCATGTCCATAAATCCCTCACAATCTGGGAAATATAACTAACATATTACTCCTTCACACGGCCCACTGGAGATTTCAATCTGCCATAATGGAAGTGTGTCTCTGCTTCAGCCAAGTTAACTGGCACGAGCACACCACAGCTTACAGCAATTCATAACACCCCCTGTCTCTAACGCTACGGCTCCATCACTATCTTTCTCTTTCATACAGGCAGGTTCAGGCTGCTAAATAAAAGTGCCAAGGTGATACCTGTCATATGAAATATTTATGTTAGGACACACTGTGTTTGGTGGGATCAATATATCAACATACTATTTCTCCTACTGCACTGTTAGAGCTCTGTGCTTGTTGGTGTTTAATATTTATTTACCTTAATAAGATCTGCTGACTGTGCATGTTGCAAAGATTGCTGTGTCTGGAGCAAACAGCCTCCCCTCCCATTTATAAACACACACACACCTGGCTGAGGATGTTAATGTTAGCCAATGATCACCTCCAATGGAGGATTGTCATTCTCTCAGAGAAAAGAAAAACCTGCTGGACCAGCTGCAACAGCAGCCGTGTCACAGACTAAATCTTTGCATTTGTTTGGTTTACCTCATGCTTAGTTTCATTTGGAAGAGATGATACATTGAAACACATAATGGAAGAAAATATATATATATATATTATATATAATATATAATTATTACAACACCAATGGCTCCTCCCTTAGAGGTTGAAAAGGTACTCATCATGACCAATAAACTTTATGTTTAAAATCCATGCGGTGCTCCTGAAAGTCAGTAAAATAAGAGCTCACCTTTTTATCTTCCTGTGGGTGAATCAGAGCTATAGGAGTACAAGATATGTACAAATCAGCCTGAGGCTTGAGGCTGGGAAACAGGAGTAGATCTGAGTCTAGCATAGCAATGCTAGGTGTGGGATGTGGTGATAGGGTAAATTAACTTGAGTGTGAGGCAGATAGAGTCCAAGACTGAAGCCTGCAGGAATCCAGTGCTCTCGTCCGCAGACCTGATAAGGCGAGTTGTACAGATCAAACACAAACATCAGGCCCAAAGACATCAGTTCACTAGACCCAACATCTCATGTTGTTTCTCAGCACAAAACATGCCAATCTTATTTTTATGGTATGGTTGAAGGGTTCAGTTGCAGGTGATGACTGTGAAGAAGAATTCACTGATGTCCTGCCAAAGCTTTTAGTTCAGACTTCAGGTTTTATCATGTAGCTCAACATTCCAATATTTTACATCAATTCTGTTTGAATTAAATTAGAAGATAAGCAATGGAATATGACAAATACTTGGACCTAAATGCAATTATTATACAACTCTGTTATAATTTGTGGCAACAAGTATTGCAGAACACTATTAATATTGTATAACACAAGTCGGCAGTCAGTGTATGCAGAGGTGGCTAACCTTGGAACATGAATGGCCATCCCATGTGCCACCCTATTATCCTAAACTATGATTGGCTATCTGTCTTGGGAGTCGGGACCTTAGTTCAGCCCAACTGTTTGGCAAATAAACCGGACTTGGTTTATAAAATGTTTTAAATCTTTATAAAAGTGTTTGGAAGCCAACACAAGAATATATATTCTTATTTTTTAAATCTCTTTACACCTGTATACATTTAATATTTTTATGTTTATTGCTTGTTTGCGCCAGCAATATAAGGAAAACAATAATTCAATTCTCTGTATGTTCTGTACATGTGGCAGTGACAATAACATTGAAGAACAGGTACATTTACCATTTTCAATGTCCAGAATGGTTGTATTTTGAACTGTGTTGCAGGAGATTTGTGTTGTAGATATGAAGTTATACACAGTTTTGTGAATCAAATTTTGTCCACAAAGGCTTATTCATTTTACTTTATACCAGTGTTGTAGTCAAGACCACCTGAAGTCATGACCAAGGACAGATGAGACACATCCAAGAATTTGGGGTTTCGAGACCAAGGCAGGATAAGACGGATCATCAGGACCATACAGTTTGTACATAGGTAGCTATTATTCACAGTCTCTTAAAAGAGACTCACTTACACTTTAGCTTAACTCGCGCTTTGAAATGCTTCCTTTCGAATTGATGATAAATGTTTAACGTGGTTCTAGTCATCTCAGTAAGCTTCTTCTCCTGTCATACATTTTCTTTGAGCATGTGCGAGTCTGGGGTGACAGCATCATTAGAAATGGGTCGTTACACATTTGAAGCAGGAAGTTTGACATCCAATCAAAGTAAATCCCTTCGGTTGTGGTCTCGACTGATCTTGAAATAAAGTATCCTTTGTCGAAGACCAAGACAAGACCAAGTAAAACTGTTGAAAAACCCGTTGAGAGACAGGTCTCAAGATGTGTTTTTCAATGTGAATTGTTTTATTTTGCATGCAGTCAGTTTTGGAGGTAGTTTCTTTTCGAGGACTTAAAGAACTACACAGAAGTGTAACAGGTGTAATATGTCTCAGTCATCCAAGCCCCAGAGCTTTTTAGTCCTTCTCCTGTGCATGTTCATCATCATATTAACCTAGGTTTTATTGTGTGTGTGTTCAAATGTGGTTTCTTATGCAACAGATGTGCATGCATGTGTGTCTGTGTGACTCTTTGCTTATTATAGCAAAATAATTAGTTTCATAGCATCTTAAAATGTGCACATATGAAAGGACACACATGTATACATGTATAGACAGAACCTTTTCCTGCTCACTCAACGTTGATCCCTTTTTCACTCCCAGGTTAAACATATTAATTTCTAAAGATGGACTTGCTTTTAACAACACAACAAAATGTAGATTTGACCTTAACCTGTTTTCTTCACTGGCATGATTTACTCCATTTCCAGATATAGATACAGATATATCCAGATGTTTTGCAAGTGTTTCAACTCAGTGTAGGCAGATTAGCTGACTCGACACCTGCCACTACTGATACATAATGACAGCAGCCTGGATCTGTTTCATACCATCACTATTCATGTCAGTGATACATCAGCTAATTAACCACTACACCTGTATGACTGGTGTAAAGGTTGATACACTTACACTCATTTCTATGGCCCATTACATTTTCCCATAGATCCACATAGAATTGTATATGACCTCTTTAATTACATTTTGTATGCTTGAAATAGGGTTTCCCAAAAAGGTTACAGCCTGAAAAAAATATACAAAAATACAGAAATGGATATTTATTTCTAGATAGCTACAGCAACCTAATAACTCTAAATGAAATAGTGGCTATTAACAGTAACATTATGGCACTACAGTCTGAAAACAGATCGTGGTATTGAAGTGACAACCAAAGAAACAATTATATGTTTGTGCATCCTATTGCTTTCTGTAACAATCCTAATGTCTTGTGTTATTGGACAGATCAACCTGCTGGGGGGCACTCTCCATGCGTTGTATACATGAATGTTATGCTTGAATATTGCATGACCCTGGTTTCACTGTGTGGATGATTAGATTAAAATAAATAAATCACACTATCAACTGAAATAATAAGAAATATTTTGCACAGTGCCTAGAGATTAGGTAATAATACAAGACCCATTACCAGTCCCTTGATATTAAGTCTGCAACCTATATTCCCAAATAAAATTAGTTCTTTCATTATAATGTGAACCTTGGGCTTTGTGTGGTGATGTCTGGACCAGCTATTCATAAATCCATTACTAAGTGTGAGCCTGCGTGTATATGTGTGTGTGTGTGTGTGATATAAATCAAACTATTTATTAAAATTAAGATTTATTAAATCTTCAGGAACATCTCATCGTATATATTCTTATTTTATGTTAGTCTCATACTTACACATAGAAAAGTGTAAATTAATTGTAGGAAACATTATGTCCAATCAAAAAACAAACAACAATATAAACAGGAAGTAACTGCAGCGTCACAAGCTGTAGCATATTTTCCAAGGTTTGAAGTTCGTCACTGCATTTGCTTTAGCATCACCATTAATTGGAAGATAAACACATCAAAATGAAGGGTTTACTCCTTTTATCCTTCTCAGTGTTGGTCTGGGTAAGTGAGGACTGCAAATGATTTTAATTAGTATAAAGTTAGCTACTTGTTCTAACTGCCGGCCATAGGTAGCTGACGCTAGTTTATCATATCAGCATTAGTTAGTTACTGTAATGGTGTTAATATTAACATTATTATTATTTATTTATTTAAATAATTTTGAGGCAAAAACGCAAAGTTAATGTGACATTTGGCTAAAATGAGGTAAAGTTAGCGTCCATGTAGCCACGGAATGTGTGAAAATAGCGGACGCTGCCATGGCAACCGCATCTTTGTCATCATACTCTGATCTGATCATGACACCATGTCAAACATCACCATCTAGCAGCTTTATGGATTTATGTATCCCACGGTGTCAAATACAGTAACTATTGTCAATGATTTTGACAATAACCCAAAAAGTTATAATATTTCTCTGTCACTGTCTCGCACATAGACATTTATACATTAGACGCCACATGAGCGCTGATCTTACGTCGACGTCGCCGCCTATTGGATAAGCGATCTGCCCGTAAACATACAAGGAAATGGACTGAACTTCATAAAGCGCCTTCTTACAAAATTCTTTAGTTAATGCTCTTATACACCCATTCACACACACACTAATATACTGGGAAACAACAGCACCAAAAACAACTATGTAACTTTAAGTGATGATTATAAATGTTATCTCCTTATGTAAGCACCAAACCCCGTATGTATTTTCTAATGCTGAGGTTTACAGCTACTAATGTGTGTAACACTGTTACTGTGATGATAAATTGAAAATTTATATTTAACATTTAATCTGTGTCTATAATAACCAGATCCTGAAAGTAGATGGACATGAGGGTTTTCTGAATAAAGAGCACTAATTACATTACACGTGAACATATATACATCATAGTAGTACACACACACCACACACACACACACAAACACACACTGACTCTCCTGTGTACTAAAATATATGACAAAACCCATCCATAATCAGATTTATAGAGAGTGTATATACTGGAAAATGATGAATGGTGAAGATTTGTAGCCTTGGTAGACCCAACAAATTGTTTAGCTGGATGCAGATCATTCATTCAAGTCTTGGGGTATCTCGAAGAATTCAAACAAATTGTATAAAAATGAAAATATATTAAATTTAAAGTCATTTTTATTAATTCCCGCTGTTCTATATAAAGACATGAATACACATTGAATTTCATTACAGTTGTACAATCTGTTAAATTTACCCTAATTACATGTCCTTCAATACTCCTGTAGTAGTTGGGTGTTTTAAGTAATGGTCATTTAGTGGAGATGTTAAAACTCTGTCTCATCCCATCTGTAGTGTAAGCACAAAATGTATCTAATGAGATTTACAGTGTACCACTAGATGTATATTTTTAATTACAATACGTAGTATACCCTGGTGTGATAAGTTAAATATTATAAAAAAACAAAGGACAGCAAAACCTGCAAACACGTTATGATTTTATGTTTGTTTGCCGCTCCTGTCGCTAAATGGTACGACTCTGAATTCATCATGACAGTGAACAGCTACAATCAGTTTACTCTCCAGTTTCACAGTGAATGATATAATGCCTTATTTATACTTGATTTATGTTACCGTTCAGAACAATGTTCTGTCCATCCTTTAAAAGTTTCAAAAAAGAAATGTAAATTCATTATTTTTGTGGTTTTCTAAAATGTCATTACCACAACATACAGAAATGTAGTGTTCTGTTTCTTTTCCTTCTTTTAAAAAACAACAACTGTTAGTCTCTAAGGTGGCTGTGTTACTATGTGCCAAAAGGGTCATGCATAAATAATAATAAAAACGATTTGCCCGTACACACCAATGTATCCGTTGTGTTGATTATCTCTCCTTTGGGAGGGTTTTCCATCTTTTTCAAGGGTCTAATTGTTGAGGATGTAACACCCCTGAGGCCATTTGTGTTTGATTTTGACCTAACAGTTATTAATACATTGACTTCACATGTGACAAGGAAGGGAACCATTATGTCCTAAATTGAGTAGTGAAGGCACGAGGCGATCTGAAAGGAGAATAAATAGTTAATTTAATAATACACTATAATTAATATTTATTTAATAATATTAATAGATAGTGTATAGGATGTATATAATAATAGAAAAATGACCAACACTCTGCGGTTCAGTGCGAGATGGAAGAAAGACGAAGAGGAGGAGAAAAACAACAGACCAAGACGGAGGTACAATGAAGATAATGTCATTAAAAATTTATTTGTCTATTGACAGAACAATACTAACTGTTAGTCCTAACACAGTTTGCTATCAATAAATAGCTGTTAGCTTGTTTTAATATCGTTAGTGTGATGGAGGGGCCTGATGGCTGTTATGGAAAAATAATTAATTAGGTAACTACTCCACCTTACCTTTATTGGGGATATAAAGCTTGATCTGTTCAGCAGGTGTTATGACATTTGATTTGCTGAATATTAATGTAGCAAATAAGAGTTCCCGTTCCAGGTTCTTTAGAATAAAATGGGTTCTGTGTTCTGAAGAATATTTGCATATAAGAGAGAGGTCGTTTATTTTAGAGTCCATATCACTGTTTTGTTTTGTTTTTTCACGTTAACATATTTGTTCTCTGTCTTTGTATCTTCCCGACAACATGTGCTGTGAGTTACTGCACGGTGACGGAGTTGTCGCGCACTGTGCCGGCTCACAGTGTTCGAAAGGTCAAGTATCGTGACTGTCCCTGCCGTAGGGTTGTCCCAAAGTTTTCAGGGGGATCTTACCCGTCATTGGTTGAATCAGCCTTCCATACTTGACCTTTTAATTTTAGAGTCATATCAAGTTTTTGTTTTGTTTTTTTTCAGTTAAACATCTATTTGTTTCTCTGTCTTTGTATCTCCGTCACAACATGTGCGTGTGTTACTGCACGGTGACGGAGTTGTCGCGCACTGTGCCTGCTCACAGTGTCGACAGGTCAAGAATCGTGACTGTCCCTGCCTAGGTTGTCCCAAAGTTTTCAGGGGGGATCTTACCCGTCATTGGTGAATCAGCCTTCCATACTTGCCTTTTAATTTAGTAGTCATATCACTGTTTGTTTTGTTTTTTTTCGAGTAACATCTATTGTTTCTCTGTCTTTGTTATCTCTGTCACAACATGTGCTGTGTTACTTGCACGGTGACGGAGTTGTCGCGACACTGTGCCTGCTCACAGTTGTCGACAGGATCAAGTAATCGTGACTGTCCCCTGCCTTGGTTGTCCCAAAGTTTTCAGGGGGATCTTACCCGTCATTGGTGAATCAGCTTCCATACTGGACCTTTTAATTTAGAGTCATATCACTGTTTTTGTTTTGTTTTTTTTCAGTTAACATCTATTGTTTCTCTGTCTTTGTATCTCCCGTCACAACATGTGCTGTAGTGTAGCTGTGCTGTGACGGTACCGACGGAGTTGTCGCGCACTGTGCCTGCTCACAGTGTCGACAGGTCAAGTAATCGTGACTGTCCCTGCCTTAGGTTGTCCCAAAGTTTCAGGGGGATCTTACCGTCATTGTGAATCGCCTTCCATACTTTGACCTTTTAATTTTAGAGTCATATCACTGTTTTGTTTTTTTTTTTTTCAGTTAACATCATTTGTTTCTCTGTCTTTGTATCTCATGTCAAACATGTGCTGTGTTACTGCACGGTGACGGAGTTGTCGCAGACTGTGCCGCTACAGTGTCGACAAGTCAAGTAATCGTGACTGTCCCTGCCTTAGGTTGTCCCAAAGTTTTCAGGGGGATCTTACCCGTCATTGGTGAATCAGCCTTCCATACTTGACCTTTTTTAATTTTAGAGTCATATCACTGTTTTGTTTTTTTTTTCAGTTAACATCTATTTGTTTTCTCTGTCTTGTATCTCCTCCGTCACACGTGCTGTGTTACTGCACGGTGACGAGTTGTCGCGCACTGTGCCTGCTCACAGTGTCGACAAAGGTCAAGTAATCGGGACTGTCCCTGCCTTAGGTTTTCCCAAAAGTTTTCAGGGGGATCTTACCCGTCATTGGTGAATCAGCCTTCCATACTTGACCTTTTAATTTTAGGTCATATCACTGTTTTTGTTTTGTTTTTTTCAGTTAACATCTATTTGTTTCTCTGTCTTTGTATCTCCGTCACAACATGTGCTGGTGTTACTGCACGGTGACGGAGTTGTCGCGCACTGTGCCTGCTCACAGTGTCGACAAGGTCAAGTAATCGTGACTGTCCCTGCCTTAGGTTGTCCCAAAGTTTTCAGGGGGATCTTACCCGTCATTGGTGAATCAGCCTTCCATACTTGACCTTTTAATTTTAGAGTCATATCACTGTTTTGTTTTGTTTTTTCAGTTAACATCTATTTGTTCTCTGTCTTTGTATCTCCCGTCACAACATGTGCTGTGTTACTGCACGGTGACGGAGTTGTCGCACACTGTGCCTGCTCACAGTGTCGACAGTCAAGTAATCGTGACGTCCCTGCCTTAGGTTGTCCCAAAGTTTTCAGGGGGATCTTACCCGTCATTGGTGAATCAGCTTCCATACTTGACCTTTTAATTTTAGAGTCATATCACTGTTTTTGTTTTGTTTTTTTCAGTACATCTATTTGTTTCTCTGTCGTTGTATCTCCGTCACACATGTGCTGTGTTTGCACGGTGACGGAGTTGTCCGCGACTGTGCCTGCTCACAGTGTCGACAAGATCAAGTAATCGGACTGTCCCTGCTTAGGTTGTCCCAAAGTTTTCAGGGGGATCTTACCCGTCATTGGTGAATCAGCCTTCCATACTTGACCTTTTAATTTTAGAGTCATATCACTGTTTTGTTTTGTTTTTTTTCAGTTAACATCTATTTGTTTCTTGTCTTGTCTTTGTACTCCTCGTCACAACATTGCTGTGTTACTACGGGTGTCACGGTGTTACGTACATACGGATTGTCGCGCACTGGTGCCTGCTCACGATGTCGACAAGGTTCAAGTAATCGTGACTGTCCCTGCCTTAGGTTGTCCCAAAGTTTCAGGGGGATCTTACCACCGACATTGGTGAATCGCCTTCCATACTTGACCTTTTAATTTTAGAGTCCATATCACTGTGTTTGTGTTGTTTTTTTTCAGTTAACATCTATTTGTTTTTCTCTGTCTTTGTATCTCCCGTCACAATCAGAGTTCGGTCTGTTACTCACGATGTAGACGGAGTTGTCGCGCACCTGTGCCTGCTCACAGTGTGACAAGGTCACGTAATCGTGACTGTCCCTGGCCTTAGGTTTTTTTGTCCCAAAGTTTTCAGGGGGATCAGGGGATTTATACCCGTCATTGGTGATCAGCCTTCCAATACTTTGACCTTTAATTTAGTCATATCACTGTTTTGTTTTTGTGTTTTCAGTTAACATCTATTTGTTTCTCTGTCTTTGTATCTCCTCGTCACAACATGTGCTGTGGTACGGCACGGTGACGAGATGTCGCACACTGTCCTGCTCACAGTGTCGACAATGGTCAAGTAATCGTGACTGTCCCTGCCTAGGTTGTCCCAAAGTTTTCATGGGGGATCCTTACCCGTCATTTGGTGAATCAGCCTCCATACTTGACCTTTTAATTTTAGGCATATCACTGTTTTTGTTTGTTTTTTTTTTCAGTTTAACATCTATTTGTTTCTCTGTCTTTGTATCTCCCGTCACAACAGTGGCTGTGTTACTGCACGGTTACGGATTGTGGTCGCGCACATGTGTGCCTGCTCACAGTGTCGACCATGATCAGTAATCGTGACTGTCCCTGCCTTAGGTTGTCCCAAAGTTTTCAGGGGGATCTACCCGTCATGGTGAATCAGCCTTCCATACTTGACCTTTTAATTGAGGTCATATCACTGTTTTGTTTTTTTTTTCAAGTTAACCAATTTGTTTCTCTGCTGTGGATCTCCTCGTACACAACATGTGCTGTGTTACTGACACGGTGAGGTTTGCACATTGTTGCGTGTTACTGAACAGTACGATTGGTCGCGCACTGTCCTGCTCACAGTGTCGACAAGGTCAGTAATACGTGACTGTCCCTGCCTTAGGTTTGTCCCAAAGTTTTCAGGGGATCTTCCCGTCCATTGGTGAATCAGCCTCCCATACTTGACCTTTATTTTTAGAGTCATATCACTGTTTTGTTTTGTTTTTTTTTCAGTAACATCTATATTGGTTCTCTTGTCCTTTGTATCTCCTGTCACAAACAAACATGTGCTGTGTTACTTGCTGTTACGACTTGACACGGTGACGGAGTTTGGGCGCGAAACTGCTGTGCCCTCTGCTGTGCTGCTCACAGTGTCGACATG